>NC_089722.1:4267500-4466666 GCF_035083965.1 Branchiostoma lanceolatum | reverse complement strand
GCAACTGTTCTTACGTTAAAAAAACTCAAGTTCTTGGCGTTTCCTAAACCTCTTCCCCATTCTCCCCACGCGCTCTGAAGTATTCCTTAGGCTTTGGTGACCTGGGGTGCTTTTCGTCTAAGAGCTCTGAACATTAAGCTTTGGCCTAGCGGTTGTCTTAGATTCCTTTGAAATACGCCTTGAAGGGACATTTCCAACTCTAATAAATCCATCTCCGACCTTAAGAACCTTAAGGTTCATTTTACAATTCTCTCCACGTGTAACCCTCAGGCACGAGCGACTCAGGGTACTTTCCTCATAAGACGTGAGAACATTGGGCTTCTTGCATGCGTTCCTGTAATGTTTCCTTCAAATGCACTTTTAACCAACACTACTAATGCTAAGCCTTTGGTGCTTATCGCAGGTTTTCATCATTTTCTACGCGCACTACAAAGTAACCATTTGGAACCTACGTTAATTTCCTTCTTAGAACTAAGAACATTATGTCTTGCCCAATGGTAATTCCCTTACACCTTTTTCATGTTAACAAAGCAATGGTTTTGATGCCTTCGAAAGATTTTTACCATTCTTTTCACGAGTAATAGAGCCACCTCGAGGCTTTGGCGGCCTGCGGTACTTTCTTATTAAGAACTTCAGAACTTGCCCCCAAGTGTATCCCACAGGTGCCCTCAGCATTCATGCTAGGCGGCACATATTCGGATTTGTCAGTAGATAAATAAAGCATAACCTAAGTCACCTCCGGCAACTGTTTTAAGTTTTAAATCTATAAATAAGTCCCTAAGCTGCGAGCGCCACCCGTGCCCTCATTATTATGCTTTTAAGCACCTACCTACCAGTTCAATAAATCCATCGAATAAAGTCGTCCTTTGTGAGTCTGAAATTTGCGTCCAAGCGACGCATCTACCGTGAGATCTTAATGCCGCTGTACAGGTCGTCCCTTGACAACTAAAAGCTGCGATATATTCAACAGTTCCTTTTGACCTAGAGGCGAGACGATGTTATGAAGCTGCATTCCGCTGATCTCTTGATAGTTCAGCCAGCAGATTTCATGTCAACCAATAAAGGAACGAATGCCCAAGCGAGGCGACTTGCCGCTGCTAGCAGGAACTAAAAACCTCTGCTGACGCCGCTTCGCGTTTTCACAACAAAGATGTAGTCTTTAAAGTGATTTAAGGAGTACAGACTAGGTTTGACATGCTTCGGGGGTCCCGTAACGGAGGGATATTCATACACAGCCGCAATGGACTATATGTATGCAGTACAGAGTTTGATAATGACTATGTATCCTTGTCCCATAAACCTTTAATATTTCCACTGCGAGAATTCACGTCCTTCAATGTCCAATAAAGACACTATTGTGCAACACAGGCGTCATTTTAGATCATACTCAGTGCTTTTGAGTTAGACAACATGGGACCTTAGACAGTACCGACGTTACGAACCCAAGCTATTAAGACCGCGCAAAGTGTGCAATTCCGTTTTATTTTACCCTATAGCTAATCCAGCCAGCCTTTCAAATCCGAGTGGGCGCGGACGTATACGTAAAGAGCCCCTCATGCAATGGGTATGGCTCTCACAACAACCGCTCTCCAGAAACGACCTCGATCCGCGATTCAATCAAATTTTATGGATGTCCTCTACCCTTCGGTATCAAATGATAAAGCCGGGGAACAACGTGAGTTAAACGATCCATACGCCGGCTGATGCATGAGGATATACGGTGTTTGATACATAAAAGATCTGGGGCACTTGGTGACACTAAGGGTTGGAAATCTCCCCCAGAAGGTCGGAATATGGGCTGTCTGTATTGTTTTATGCCACCGTTTATTTCCCCATGGAAAGTTGGGGAGAATATTTATGAACATGTAATATTACGAGAGAAGCGAGCCAAGAAATTACATTACCGGCGGATATTGTGCAAATAAGTGGCAAAGTATGAACCAGATGTAGCCTAAGGAAGGTATACTCGGTTGCAATAATGGATTTTGTAACCGTCGTTACCGCCCAGGAATGGATACTGTAAATGCAGAAATGTTCCCGGTGGTTTTATATTCGCGGTTTTCGCAGCGACGGTTTCACCGCGAACTAAAAACCACCGCGAATATTTCTGTCCGATACTGTAGCAGTATGTGACTATAGCGCTGCCGGGAACTTAAAACCACCGCGAACACTCCATTTTCCCCTTAGCGCGAAAGAAAACCGAAGCGAACTTAAATACATGTACTGTACGCGGTGACCGTTCCTTTCCCGCGCTTACAGGTGTTGATTGAGACGTATGCCATAATGAACCGAGAGCGGGGATTTTAGACTTCCCCTCTAATTGTCACGTACACAGAGCGGCAATGGGATCGATTCACGGCAGGAGTCGGTGCTAAACTACTCAGACTGTCATCATTGGATCAGCGAGAGACCAACAAGGCGTTTTACGACCAGCGAGGAAACGTGCGGCGATGGCAGAACAGTTTGCATATCAGTACCAAGGACAGAACACAACTACATACAGTTCAGCACCTTGGACAGGACAACCATTTTTTTCATCAGTTTAGAAGGTAACAGCCGTTATTATCCGTTGATAATGTATATTAATATATCCGTTAATTTTACATCGTAGACGACGAAAACGTGGGTTCTCACATAATTGTGATGAAAAGAACGATACCCCTCCTCTCAGCGCCAAACATTGGCTGCACAGAGAATACATGTAACACTAACAGTAGTGGAGACGGTTTAGACGATAACAACCATTCTTTTTACATCGTAGACGAGGAAAACGTGGGTTCTCGCAGATAAAAAGAATGATAACCCCTCTTTTTCAGCGTCAGAAACAGCCCCAAATAATGGCTGCACAGAGGATATATGTAACCCTTAGAGTAGTGTACCATTGGGTACGTGTAGACGGTGTAGACGATAACAGCCATTCTTTTTCACATTGTGAACAAGGAAAACGCGGGCATTCACAAAATTGTGATAACAAAAATGAAACGGCGTCCACTACAGTGTAAGAAACAGTGTCAAAGCCATGGCTAACAGTCTACAACAGTATTAATATGGAAGCCCTTCAGTATTGGAGACAGTACCAACCATTCGTCTAACTGTAACCACCATTCTTTTGATATCGTAGAGAATGAAAAAAAATGGTTTTTAAGAAGATCAATAATGCTAAAACGTACCTTTCTGCACGGGGAACAGCGCCAGGACCACGACGAAAACCCGCGGCGCCCACATCTCGAGCCTCCCGCGGCGGCCGCCGACTTACTCCGATGACGTTTCACTGCTGGGTGCTGGGCAGGCAGACTTCAGGAGCGTGGGCCGATCTCCAACAGGCGTCCGGTCTGTAACGAGAAACCCAGGTTTTTGCGGGCAGAATCGTACCAGTGATCCCTCCAAAGTTATCCCTCATCCCGATCTAATCAGAGCCATCATGCCGAGAAAATTGAATTATAGATCTGGCAGTTTCGGAGCCGGAGCTTGCTGAGCTGCCGGTGGATTCTGACTGGCGGGATCTCCCCGTTCTGGCTGCTGCGCGGCTCCCTGGTGACGACACGTGACCGCGCCGCGCGCGTGCATTAACGCCCTTCTTCTCCCTCCCTGGCGGCAACATACATTTGCTTACATACATACACACGTACTTTTGTTGAGAAATTGCCGACAGGCAGAGTGCTTTCAGCCTTGGAAATGAGGTGAGAGTGGTATGTTTACGAGCTGGCTGCGGAGCTATATGAGGAGCGTATGTATACTCTAATCAGAACGCCACACACGTCTGGATCCGGGTGGAAACAATTGATAGGACATGCCAGGGGCAGATTGTACGGCAGAGCCTGCAGATGTGGACCGAAGATTACCGGGAGGCCGACCGTGACTTTTCACGTTCGCGCTCCCGCGGGCGCGACGGCTTCGGCTTGGCGACGCCGGAATCACCGCTGGAGGAGAGGCGGAAGTTAGGGTCTCACTCTCCATAACAAAAAATGGGGCCAACGACTTATTTCTATTGATCAACAAGAAAAGTACAGGGAACAGAGCTGATGCTCTCTAGCAAACAGCTAACATCACGTCTTGACAATTAAAAGCCAAATAAAGGTACAGTAACACATAATAATACACCATTCGAGCAGAGCAGTCCAGGATGGAATAGAAAGTTTAAAACAGGGTCATATTATACTGGGGAAGTGTTTATTGAAAGGCTTCTGTTTAGGAAAGTTAAGTCAGTTTCGAAATGACTGCAAAATCACTACTGGAGCTAATTCGAGGGAATTCATTCCTCTGGGTTTCTCACTGCAGACCCCAAAACCTACACCACCTTGGATTTGATTTTTTTAACTAAAAGCTATGTGCCAGCAAAAATCAAAACCATGGCACGTGTTCAGGACAATAGATACAAAATTTAAAAGTTCTGCTGCAGTACTAAGGAGAGCCGCCATTGCATGGGCCAAAATCGACATTGACATTCGTATTCAAAAGACTTACCAACATACTAGATATCATGACAACCCATCTGGATGTTCATAACTTACGCTGATTAAAAACATCTGGGAACACAAACAGACACAAACAGACACACACAAAATAGGAAGGAATCACTCGTTACATCGTTAGTTCTTCCATGACCATGAATCGATGTTTCCCGGGACTACTTACCGAACCGGCAGGTGTAATCACTTGCCGATGTGACTTTTACGGTGGGGGATCCTCTATTGAAGGGATGAGGCGCAGTTATCAATTATACACGCCCACAGCAGTCGTTACATTCATCTATAGGATTAGTCAGTGGCAGAGAAAACCTATCTGAGTTAACAACTCCCATTCACGCTTGGAAGTGTTTCCGTTCTTGGTGTATCTTCTTCACAGTGCGCGAAATCCTGACGCGCGCGTGTGTACTTATCTATACAGAACTAGCTATAGTTCAGCCGTTATTGGAATGTACCGTGACAAATTCGTAACCACGCTAGACGGAACATTTCGGGAAGTAACGATCAGATAACATTGCGGAGACTCACGGTGTGATGCCAAGTAGAACTAACGGGGGGAATTTTCTCCACCGAGCGGCTTATGATATTTACGGCTTATGAGCATTACCGCGGCGTTCTGCGTATGTTCTTTTGTAGTTAAGCGCGTGCTACGGTTATGGGTTCTTCCTGTGCTCACCAAAAGACTGACATTTCTGGGTAATCAGGAGTGACCTATTCATCATTTTGCTTCTGCAAAGTACGTTAAGATCTACCATGAAAGGCAACTCAGTTGACGCTCCGTACTTGTTACAACACGTAATCGCTTATACCCCAATTTAACCAACTCGGCGACTTCGCTGCGACCGCACTGCAACCGGGGAATTTGACACAGCGCTTAACGGCTTTCATAGATAGAAAGCTTAATCTTTTTTACGCTTTGTGTGTTTTGTTGTCTTTTCAGTCATACTTTTACATTTTGCGTGATATTCCAATAATGAAGCCAATGTAGGTATCAGCGAGATTGCAGCGCGGGAGACTGGGAGTGAAACTGACCGATTTTCTTTCTCTTTTCGACCGAGACACACATTTTACGTTGTTTTCATGCCATTGCCTTGTCAATGTACCTGGCATCTCGCCTTCTGTTGCTTTGAAGGCTGTAGAATATACGGGCTTTATTTCTATTCCGATGCGTATCACGCGGGTCCGGGCGTAATGAGTTCGATCGCGCTCCACATTCAATGTTCTGTTCTTGACGGTGTCCTATATCTTGCTTACAATATATCTATTAATAGTGGCAAGCTGATATTGCGGTGAGGGAGGGTTGTTCGCTTAGAATCTGAAGGTTCTGGGTTTGAATCCCAGGCAGGACTCACTATTGTGCCTTTAGGAAAGGTACTTTATACCTATTTCCCCACTCGACTCATGTGAAAATGAGTACCTAGTTTTGGTTAGGGACGTTGTCTCTGATGGGAAGTGATGATGACGGTCCAGTGTTTGAGGAGAGCCACCTCAAGAACGTTAAAGAACCCACCACACTTATCGACAATAATAGGGGTCTTTCATTCCCGGTGTGAGTGGATCAACCTTACAGCTTGGTCTACGGGTTGACATCTTGACAAGGTGACAGTCACCTGTTGCGTCAATCCTCTCACAAGTGTGGTAAATCTCAATAGATGAAAAAACGGTGTCAGGGATTTTCAAACAAACAACTTCATTACACAGCTTCTGTGATTTATGCGCCATGGCTTAGTTTCACGATGGGAAAGATACTTTAGCTAATTATAAAAACATTGCATGTGGCTTTTCAATTCAAAAAGATTATCTCGCATAATTATTTGACCTTGGGGAAAGCTCTGTGTTGTCGCTGTGAATGTCATTGTCTGGCTAACTACTAGTTTGCTTGAGACATTTCAGTTTAATGCAGGTACTGCTGATAGCACTAGAAAATCGACACTACTATATTACGAAATTATTCAAATGTGTTTTACCATTCAGATGGTATTTCTTAAAGTTCACAAAAACATGATTTTAAACACATTCACATATGAATTCCGAGCAGTTTTTTCGTCTTGTGTGATATGTTTTGGGAGAAGATAGAATCGTTTTTCTTTACACATAAACATAATCTTGGGCCAACGAAACCAGCGGAATCACGTCAGAGTTAAACATAAACCAGGGGACTCATACAATCGTACTATGCGTCAGTATCTAATGTTACAGTTATCGTTGTCATGTTAGAGAGGGGGGAGGTGCCATGAGCTTTAACCACGGTACCATAGGCCTCGGCTTTAACAGGGTGATGTAAGAAGGACAATAATCGCCCGCCCCTCCACTCCGGGGTTCTGATGTTCTCATGAATCCTTGACACGAATTCAACTTTCTTTTCCTCGAAAATCCTCTTACATTCCCGGAAAAGCCGTGGGAAGCTCGCATAACCACCCGGGCTGCGCTAAGGCATTAAGATTTGTTTGATAAGATGTGTTCAGGTATTCACATTTACCACCAATCACATCAGGTGCATATTCGATGGGAAGCGTTAAAGAACTCTTGCAGCTAGATGTGTAAAATTTAATTTGACAGGTCGCGATCGTTCAGTGTAATATAACTAGCTGATGTCACGCTGCGTGCCTGCGAAGCTGGTGTGTTACGCCGATCGCGAAGAGCGGTTATACCGACGATACAGATACAGAGTATCCGTCTTCCTTTTTACTTTTACAAGGAATAATTTATGCTCATCATTCTTTGTTCTCGGACCTTAGCCTTCTTTTATTCAACTGGCGACTTATTTCCTGGGAAATCCCTCATAGTCTCGGAAAAGCCACGGTTACCATGGAAAGCTCACATTACTACTCGGGATGCGGCAAGACATTAAGATTCCCTGTCTCTCTCTTTACTCGACAAGGAATGACTGATGCTCACCATCTTTCGTTCTTGGGCCCTGACCCTCTCATAAGTCCTTTATTCAACTTGCACTTTCGTCAGCGGGAGAAAAACTCCAAGCACCCCACGCGCTGCATTAGGATTCTCGGTTTTCCTCAGTCTTACCTGACAAGGAAGAATTGATACTCATCATCATTCGCTCTCAGACGTTTATTCAACTTGCACTTTCGTCAGCGGGAACCAAGGACAAATACATTTGTATAGGCACCAACCGGGCTGTATTAAGATTCTCGGTCTTCTTCATTTTTTATCTGACAAGAAAGAATTGATGCTCATCATCCTTCGTTCTCAGACCTTTATTCAACTTGCACTTTTGTCCGCGGGAACAGAGAAGATCTCCAAACTCCACCACCCGGGCTGCATTAAGATTCTCGGTCTTCATCAGTCTTTACCTGCCCATGAAGAATCAATACTCATCATCCTCTATTCTCAGACTTTTAGTCAACTTCCACTTTCGTCAGCGGGAACCAAGGAAAAACCCAAGCACCACCCGGGCTGCATTAAGATTATCGGTCTTCCTCAGTCTTTACCTGACAAGGAAAAAATGATGCTCATCATCCTCTCAGACCTTGACCCGCTCTCACGTCTTATATCCAACTTGGCAAAGCACTTTCGTCTCCGGGAAAGCTTTTAGATGCCAGGAACTAACTTAAAGAAAAATCGCTGGCACCAACGGATGTGGTGGCGCATTAAGATTCCCCTTGTCTCTCCTCCGTGGCAGGGAAGTATCTAGAAATGATCCCAGCAGTCTTCCTTCAAGAACCCCAAGGCTCTCTTATGAATCCTTGATACGGTTCGCACTTTCCGGAAAATCTTTCAGATTCCAAGGAAAGCTCCAGCAACCAAAAGAAGCCCCCAGTGCCAAGCACTGTGGTTGAATACTAAAACTCAACAACAAAAATGAATAATTCTCATTATGGTTCTTATGAATATTCTTGATACGATTCGTATTTTTCGGAAAATCTTTCAGATTCCAAGAAAAGCTCCAGGATCAAAGATTAAGAGGGGCCCCAGGTGCCAACCACTGTCGTTGAATACTGAGATTCTGTTCTTACTCTTACACAACAACAACAACAAATTCTCATCATGTTTCTTATGAACCTTTATACGATTTGCACTTTCCGGAAATTCTTTCAGATTCCAGGAAAAGCCCCAGGAACCAAGATACGCCTCCGGTGACAACCACTGTCGTTGAATACTAGATTTCAACAACAAGAAAGAATAATTCTCATTATGGTTCTTATGAATCCTTGATATGATTCGTACTTTTCGGAAATTCTTTCCTCAAATGCCAACCACTGTGGTTGAATACTAAAATTCCCCTTATTCTCTCGACAAGGAAGGAATAATTCTCGCCATCATGTTTTGCACTTTCTGCATCGATTTCCGTAGACAACCGCTAACTCGCGAGCCTCAAGCCCTGTCAGATCGCATTGCCCTCTCTGTTCTTCTACTGTGACACTGGAGACCTTCGGACGGCCGTGTACTGCAAACTACGTTACAACTAAGTACGACACTGAATGTCAATGATATACAAGTATGTGATCCTGTAATGTGGCAATTGTTCCCGGTGTTATTGCAAGGCAACGCTCTGATACGGTGTCAAGAACACTTGAGTTTGCACAAAGTCCTCTGCGCGTCTTGAATGAGACACGCTGGCGCAACGCCAATGGAAAACACTTCATCTTCATGAGGGGCGCGAGGGTGCTTATCAGTATTAATGGATCCATGCTGCGGTAGGTTCTGGATTACTTTGGATAATGGCATTGTGATGAGACCGTACGTGTATAGGATTTTTGTACACACGTGGCTGTGACGTCATTTTCCCGCCATATTGGATGCTGGCATTGTGAAGAGACGGTACGTTTATGGAGTGTTTGCATTCACGTGACCATGATGTAAGTATTGTCCGCCATGTTAAAACTTCAACCCTTGAAATGCCCAGGTAAGTATATGTCATGTGCAATAACACTGTAAACATGGAGATGTATACTAATCATAGGTCTGACTCTTCTATGTTTAAACATTTGACGTTTAGCACAGATGAGGAACGTCACTGTCTTCCACAGTTTGTTTATTTGTTGCTGTAAATCACTGAACTACATTACAGCAAAATAGATAAGCCTCATTTCAATTCATTTTGTCCGTGCTGAAGCCTTCATCAGGCTGGGATGACCAATCGCTTAGGTCTTATTGGTCACGTGACTTTACGGACACGGTCACATGACCTTACGGACACATGCATGACGTCAGCAATTGCCCCCACCCCCAGAAAAATCCCCTCAAACCGTGTTCTAATGCATTGTACATGAGTGTAGATGTAACATATGGTATTACTGCCAAACCTGGGATTCCAGAGGGAGGAACATCATGGACGAAATTGGATGCAGGGCACGAACGATTTCTCATGCGTGTGCAACTTGTTGCCGCCGGTTCGTATTAGGAGGAAGCGAATGAAATGTGTGACATTGCGGTGGGTGTCACGAACTCGGCGGTTTAAAGCGTTACCCGCCAACTTGTTCATGCTTCGCGTTTCCTGGCTTTAGTGACCTAGCGTGAGCCGCAGGCGGTGAAGCCAATGGAATACATGTTGTGTTGCCGGTTACTAAACCGGCCCTATCAAAATCCTGCCAAACCTAGCCCTTTTTTTGTTCGACCGCTAGCAAGGTACATAACATTTTAGATCTCAATTTTAGATCTGAGTGATGAAAATTCAAAACAGAATCCAACAAGTCTTGCATTTTTTCTTGCAGATTTCTTGTACTTCACACTCTGTTGACAGTTGATGTAGAGATGAGTGGTAATCTTTGTACTTCTTGTAATTCTTTGTTTAGTAATAGTTTATAGAATGAACAATAACCTTTATTGCACATTAATACCTTTTCGGGCTAAATACAGGCATACAGACATACCTGTGCTTGTAAAATGTATATCTGTACAACATCTTAAACAAAAAAGAATGGAGAATCACTACCTACCGACACTAGATTTTTTATGCGTAACCTGAAAAACAACATTTTGTCTTAGGCCTGAGACTCCTTTCGTGCGGAGTGTCGATATGGAGAACCTTGCGGTAGAATGCTCGTAGAGTGGAACTCATTCTCACCATTCACTGTAGGCACATAGATAGATAGATAGATAGATAGATAGATAGATAGATAGATAGATAGATAGATAGATAGATAGATAGATAGATAGATAGATAGATAGATAGATAGATAGATAGATAGATAGTACTGTCAGCCAGATCACAGATACAGAATCTGGATTAGTCAACCGGTATAACCACACTTCACACACCAGCTCCGCTGACACACAACGACAACCGACTTTATCACACCGAGCGAACTGTCATATCTAAACCATCCATATCTTACCCCAAGTCATATCTGTCCATGGGGAGGTGCCGACCTGAAGACCCTTGTTGTGGATTCTGATATCAACTGTCACTCTAACTCAGCAGATCTGAGGGATATAAAAAGAAGGCAAAAGCCTTTGGGACAACCCTTTAGTCTCCATAGCAGGCCTCACAGCAGACTGTCGTTGTAAGTTATGCACTGTCTTCTGGCTACTACAGTATTGAGATGGACGAGGTTTTCAATAAAACGAGTTAAAATTTGGCACAAATGTAAAGGCATGTATCGTCTCGAAACTGACGTATCTTATTGTGTTGTTTGAATATGTATTAGCGATCGACTAATTTGATTTCAAGAAGGCTAACCCATTATAAGTCAGTCAGCACAATAGCTTTTAAGAAACAGCTACATTGCAAACACAAGAAGTCGACCTCAGACAGAGACGATTGCGGGGGAGGCTACACAGCTTCACACTGCATAACCGAACCCAGTCTTATCTGTGAATCTCATATGTGATACACAAAAGCTGCAATGGGAGCTACCAAGCGGTCCTGCAAAAGTATGTCATATGTGAGGATCACTTTGCAATAAGCAGGGGCGGGGATCTCTATTATTCACATACACGAGGATAACCCATAGCCGAGGACGTATAGCCCATGCCGGCGGAACTGACGCGGCATTTTGGTAATTCACTGTCGCCGAATGTCATTTGGCTCTGTAAATACCACGTTCGATCTGTGCTACCCTTCGAACAACCTCGAAACGCCTGTGTGTGTGGAAGAGGACCTTGGGCTGTGACCAAAGATTCTCATTCCAATATCGCTCAAATCTATTAATCACACTGATTCCCTACAGTTGTGGAATACTGAGCACGAACGTTCCTTGGACATGATCTAAAACAATGCAGAAAAGGCATGTTTTTGAACATGTAGTAAGCATAAAGCGTGTGTGTGGTCTTGGCCGATAGCCAGCGATTCTTGTTCCAATATCCCCGATATCTAATTATACTGCTTCCCAGGATGTCCCTGTAGCTCAATTGGTAGCAGTCTCACGGTTGAGCTCTTGGTTTTAGTTATTTTGTAACTGGGAGACCCCGGTTCAAATCCAGGGAGGGGCATTCTGGTTGGAGCTGCATTCGTCTTTCGGAAGGGACGTAAGATGGGGATCCTGCGATCTAAGAGATGCCTACAACAGCCTCATTACTCTGATGGGTACCTACTGGCTGTGCTTCAGATTTGTATTGAGCACAGACGTTCCTTGGACATGATCTAAACCTACACATTTAGGAAATAATCCTGCAAGGGAAGATCTGTGGCAGCAGAAGCAGAGGGAGGCCACGCAGGAGATGGGGAGATGACATAAAGGAGTGGACAGGGCGGTCACTTGCAGAATGTACCCAGATGGCGAAGTAAAGGGAAGGATGGAGAAAGCTTGTGCTGAAAGCGACCATGGTCCCCGACCCTCAAGATGAGGATGGGACTAGGTGAGGTGACGTGAGGAAATAATTTCAGAACATCAACGCACAAAACCCTGTATATAATAATCTAATCCAACTTTCCGTGCACAATTGGCAACATCTTCTATCGTCCACCAGACACACTGACTATTCCGAACGTCTTAAAGGATTCAACGTCAGTTCATGACGGATTACTTCCGGAGTTGGACATAAAAGGTTTGGAATTGACAAGTGCCAGAAGCTTACCGATGTGCCCGTAACGTAGCCTCCGGTGTAAGCGTCTTTCATAACAACAGTTCCTCAGACGAACGCCATGACATTTCCCCCGAAACCTTACAAGATAGACGAAGGGACATTTGTCGTCTTCAAGCAGACACAAAGACTATGCCAAAGGAGATAAAGGATCGAATGTCATCCATATATGACTTCTTAGCATGTTAGACAGATATCTGTGTATCGTGCACTTTGAAGCTTACCAATGGGATCCTACTGTGTCCTCCAGGCCCTCAAAACCTCAACGGTTCCAGAGAATCAATGATACGGTCGTGCAGAGTCTTCTGGTGCAAGCCTCTTATAAAACAACAATTCCTAACACGCTCGCCAAGACACCCCCCCAAAAAAAAAAACCTTTCCCGAAGGGATTACGATACATCTTACATTTTCAAGCAGACACAGTGACTATTCCTAAAGAATTAAAGGATCCATTTCCATTAATGTACGAATTCATACTATTAGACTACTAGGCACATGTCACGGACGTTAAGATGAATTATGAAGCTCACCTCAGCAACTCTGCTATGTCCTCCAGCGCTTAGAAATCTCAACGGTTTCAGAGGATGAAGGATGTGTCCTTCGGATCAAACCTCCTTTAGAACAACAATTCCTTAGACGCATACCAGAGCATTACGGATTTCCCCTGAAACCTTACAAGAGAGGCGAAGAGACATCTTCAATCTTCAGGAAGACAGAGTGACTAGGCCAAAAGAATTAAAGGATCCAATACCATCCACATATGATTTCTTAGATCGATCAGACAGATACTACCATCCACATATGATTTCTTAGATGGATCAGACAGATACTATGGTCATTAAAATGCACCATGTGTTTTGAACTTCACCAATGGGATCCTACAATGTCCTCAAGCGTTTCAAAACATCAACGGTTTCAGAGGATGAAGGATGTGGTAGTGCAGCGTCCTTGAGTGCAAGCTTTCTTCACAACAACAATTCCTTAGACACACGCCTAGACATCAATGGTTTCCCCCGGAGCTATAGCAGAGAGACGAAGGTGTATCTTAAGTCTTCCAGAAGACGCAGGGACCATAACAAAGGAATTAAAGAATCCAATACCAGCCATACACGATTAAGGAGATATCATTATCATAACGTAGCGTGCGTTTTGTAGCTCACCAATGGAATCCTACTATGTCCTCCCGGCGCTAAAAACATCAGCGGTTCCAGAATGTTCACCGATGTGGTCGTTCAGTGTCCTTTGGTATAATCTTCTTTCATAACAACAGCTCCTAAAAGACGTACGCCAAGACGTAACGATTTCCCCCCGAAGCTTAACCAGAGGTACAAAAGCTGCAGAAGACACAGTGACTATGGCAAAGGAATTAAAGAATTCAATACCGTCCATACACGATCAGGCAGATATCTGTATCATGATATACCGTGCGTTTTGTAGCTCGCCAATGAGATCCTACTAAGTCTCCCGGTGGTTCAAAGCATCAACGGTTCCAGAATGTTCACAGATGTGGTCGTTCAGTGTCCTTTAGTATAAGCTTATCTCACAACAACTCTAAAGAGCACACGTGGACATTAACGGTTTCAGAATCTGAACGATGTCCTACAGTATAAGCTTCTTTCATAACAACAGCTCCTAAAAGACGTACGCCAAGACATTAACGGCTTTCCCCGAAGCTTAGCCAGAGGTACGAAAGGTGCAGAAGACACAGTGACTATGGCAAAGGAATTAAAGAATCCAATACCATCCATACACAATTCGGTAGATATCATGATCATAGAAAAAACGAACCATGCGTTTTGCTCACCGAATGGGATCCTACTTTGTCCACACATCAACGGTTTCTGTGGATTAAGAATGTGTTCGTACTATTTCTTCCAGTGCAGGCGTCTTTCGCAACAACAATTCTTAGGACGCACACCGTGACACTGAAGGTTTCAGCTCAGAAGCTGAACATTGCCCTCCGGTAGCAGCTACGTTCACAACAATGGCTCCTAGAAGACGTGAGCTAAGACATTAACGGTTTCCCCCAGCGGATCGTTCCGATAAGCCGGCAGTATGCTGTAGGCGTCCGCGGCGCGATGAGACCACGGGTCGGCTCCGCGGGTAGCTGCCCCCGCGCTTATTACCACCATTACCCGCGCGTGTGAACAATCACCGGCCCGCACCTCGCCCTCCTGCCGCCAACCCAGGACGTGACTGCCGCTCACTTTAGCCCCAATACTAACCCTCTTCTTGCAGCCAACCCAGGACGCCAACTACGTGACTGCCGCTGACTCTAGCTAGCCTCAATACCAACCTTCTTCTTGCAGCCAACGAAGTGACTGCCGCTCACTATAGCTGGCCTCTGTATTCAACAGGACTTTGCTAATGAGTATAACCAGCTGTTGCCGCGCCGCGTGCCTACCAACCTGGTATGTTACACCGAAGGGCGGTTAGACCGGCTACACAGAGACGGAATCTGACATAGATAGTATATGTACCGTTTTCTGATCGCTGCCGTGTTTTGGATGCCCCCGGTTTTCACTAACATCGGTTTATAGATGTCTGTAACCGCTATATCTTTTAGTATAGCCTCCATAGCAGGTCCTGCTGCAGCAAGAGTATTACATTGCTGATTACATAATGTTTTTGATTGCAACGTGTACTGATAGCTTCTTTTTTTGTAACATCATTAGCGTGCAGAGGCAATCAAAACATGGCGGCAAAAGGAAAATATAACATCAAAAAATGGCTATTGAAACCGCGTCCTTCATAGAGCTTGACTTTGAGGCTACGATGTCAACCTCGTGTGCCAAGCCTTCATTTGCAATCAAAATTACCACTTTTTATTTCATTTACCTTAATTGCCATTTTCCGCAAATTTGGGGCAGCCATTTTCCATAAACGCGGCAATTCGTCTGGCGATGTTTTGCGTGGTTGTCACGGAATTTTCATAAGGGCTCAATTTGTACCTCGTCGAGAACCGGGAGAGAATCCCCCGGAGTGGCTTTCCACTTGGTCGCGCTTCCATTCCCCTCACGCGGCACCGCGCCCCGCCGCAATTTCATCGGGATGCCTTGTAGGTGACTTTGCGGGCTGGCAGAGGGCCACGCCAGTTTGATTTCTGTTTCGCAGAGTTTTTCAACGGTTTTCATTCAGTAAGGAACTCGCGGGCAACAACATCCGAATTACGTCCTTATTACAGAGGATATACAGTGGAAATGCACATTCAAACAATGACTTGTTACACTCCACGTAACGTAGTTTTAGGAAACCATTGCACAATTCAAATCTATTCATAATTATTCCATAACAAAGTGCATGTAGCGGCTAAGTGTTTCGACAGAGAGATAATGGCTTATTCATGAAAATAACAACCTTAGCAGCACCAGGCAGAATGGCGGATATGTACAGAAGGTAATCAACATATAGGTGGTTTTAAAAACTTTCAAAATCCAAAAGAATATTTACTATTCAAAACTACTATATTCAATAGTCAAATCCTAACCCGAACATACTTTAAGATAAGTTATGATTTTGGAAGGAAATCAACAAATTGGATGGACCGAGGGAAATATATATCCAGCATAGTTAACAACCAGGCTGGGCAACCTTTCAAACATACATTTTGAACTTTAATAAATTGCAACAACTAATACTACACGGGCTACCTGATGCCAACATTTAAGCGTTTTAGGGTTGATTCATATCCAAAATAGTACATAGGATTGCTTTTGTTTTCAAATCAGTAAATATGAAGCGATCGGGTCCAAAAAATTGATATGACCTACAAAGATAAGGCAGCAAATCGAGTTCCGGCCATATTAAGTGGGATATCGCCCAATTTGAGGATATTTCACGATTTGACCTATCTAACCCCTCTGACCTGAATGAATAATGATTTAAGTTCTGCTGAATGAATTCATTTGAAGGTTTGTTTATGTCTGCCTTCCTACTATGATTAATTGTTGACGTTTTTATGATATACCATTATTATTGATGATTTACTTTGTATGATTTGTCCAGGCACGCCAGTTTGACGTCCGTCTTCCCTACATTCCATTCATCTATTAAGTGTAATAATTTACAACTAAAACCACAAAAGATCTCTGTATTTTGTATCAGAAAATTCTTTTAGTCGTATTGAATATTTTATGATATGGTGATAAAAATCTCAATATTTGGGTCAAATATGCCAACTTTGATGATAAATGCGTTCTTTCACATATGCATAACACCCAGTTTTTGAGACAACGTTCCGGTAAATGCAAAGAGAATGGCCTATTTAAGTTGATACAACAAGCATGGTAGACAGTGTAGTCAGTCTTTCCTAGCTTTTGCATTGGTGATCCTGCAAAGTTATGGCTCACCAAACTTGGTTGCATCTTAACTAAAGCGTGTCAACGTCCTTTTATGGCTGCCAGATTCAACAGTTCAATCACAATATCGTGATGACATAACTTCGTTAAGCTTGCCATCGTGATGGCACGACCTCACGAACTCTCACATTACAGCTGCAATATATTGTCGATGTAACGTTAACCTTACACTGGAATATCATCAGTATTCACTATCGTTCCATTGTTAACATTTAAGGGTAGTCTTTGTCTCGTTCCCTTTCTAATATCTGGAACAGAGCAAACGGTTGTTACGATGATAATGATAACCAAAGGTTTAGATATGTGGAGATATCGATTGTTACATTTGATCATGACGGGGCGCTCAGCACAAATCCACAATCTACCCCCCCCCCCCCCCCCAGCGTAATGACAAATGGCCCAGCCCACAACTCTCACACGATGAAGCAAAGCAAATCTATACAATCTAATCTCCCCAACCCCATTGCAAATGGCCCAGCCCGCAACTCTGGCACCATATGAGTTTCCAACACCTAAGCTCCTTTCGTACGCGATAATTTGATTAACTCGGTGTTAGCACTCTCTCCACTCTGTGGGGCGTCCCCTCCATTATCGCATATTAGATCTGCTCCCGGTGTAGGTCATCGCGGGTCTCCACATACAAAAATGACATCGATGAATCACTCAGATAAAGAAAGATAGATGATCATTTCGAATAATGACGTAAAGCTCGCGGCCCCGTGGTTGAGGGAGCGTCGGGCATAAGCCTCAAGCGTCAAACCTCTGCAAGTAAAAGAACCCAACACACTTATCGAGAATTGTAGGGGTGACCCGGTGTGCTCTGCCGAAAACGCGAGCCGTAGCGAAGCCGCATTGCACTACGACTAGCTACTTCAAAAAGCATCATGCTTCACCTTAATTGAGGAACTGCTTTCCTTTTTTTTTAGAGCGGCCCGACTGAGGACAAAGCATGACAATTTTTCGTAGATAGAAGTGCGATGAGGCTTCGCTACGGCTCGCTTATTTAGCCAAGCATACTGGGTCACCCTTACTCTTCTCGATAAGATTTTTAGGTTCTTTTATGTGCATGGGTTTGAGGCTTACGCCTGAAGTTAAAGAAAGCTCCCTCATACAAGGGTCGGCCGCCTGTACTTCACCATCCGAAATGACGAAAGCAATCCAGGCGAACGGGAGTTCGATACCCGTTCGCCACATCCGAGAAATAGGATGGATACAGAATACAGGGCTCCTGTCAAGACCTAGAAGTAAGATTCCTTTCAATCAGTTTAGCAGGTGCATTAGGGAACTCTTCTAAGACGTAGACCTACTCCATTATCGCTCCAGGTGTAGGTCATCCCGGGTCACCGCAGACAAAATTGAGCTCGATGAATCGTTCAGATATCTTAGCGTGAAATCAGCCCTGTTCTAGCTCCGGTTGACTCCTCTGATCGCTTCCTATCGGAATAGCCTGGTAGAGAAAAGATTGGCATCTGAATATTTGCCGAAATATAGGCCAGATTTCTGATTGGGTCCGAGTCACACGGTCGTAATGGCGGGGGGCTTTAACAGGCGAAGGTTCGATCCCCGTTACACTGCTCATGTGAAATATTCCATCAAAGGAACAAAAAGAACTATGGATACCATACCAAGTGGTGTCGTGTTTGCGTAACGCTAAGGGGCCCATAAATCATAGGTCCTGGGTTCGAATCCAATGGCATGCCACCGATGTTCTGCTTTTGAGAAAGGAGTTTTTAAGACTTTTCTCGCTCCATCCAGGTGTAAAAATGGATACCTGGCTTAGTTTCGGGAGGTAAAAGGTATCCACCTTCCAATACCTTGCCCTAGACACGGTTGATAACAGCCCATAAACCCTACGGCCTAACAAAACTATGGGGCTACCCTTACCTTTACTAGGCCATGAGGCTCCTCACAAAACTCATATTCTTCTCAATTATTAGAGAATGTGAATTAAGAAACTTTCATTAGATATAGGCCAGACTACTCTATTACCGCATTTTAGATCTTCGGTCCCCAACAGACAGAAATGACCTCGATAAATCGCCGCGATACCGCACATGTCCATACATAATCCTGTCAAGCCAAGTGTTGCCGCGATGGCCCGGCAAGGGTCGCCTGGGACTTTCCTCGCTCCATACAGGTGTGAAAATGGGTACCTGACTTCGGTTCGGGAGGTCAACAGGTGGTGAAATTATAAGGTTGGGCTCTGCTTTTCAATACCAAGCCCAAGACACAGTGAATAACAAACAACTTTTTTGTCGCGCTCAAAAAGATTATGGGACTGGCTTTACCCTTTTCCTTTCCCTGGCTATGGGGCTCCTCGCAAAACTCATATTCAATTCAATTGTTTTAGCAAGTGCATTAAAAACCTTTCTTAAATGCAGGCCAGACTACTCCATTACTGCATATTAGATCTACTGCCGGTATAGGTCGTCCTCGGTCCCCACTGTCAGAAATGACCTCGATAAATCGCCGCGATACCGCACATGTCCATACATAATCCTGTCAAGCCAAGTGTTGCCGCAATGCCCCGGCAAGGGTCGCCTGGGATTTGATAAACCTAAGTACCAGCACTCCACGCAAGGGTTAGAAAATGAGAAATTACCCACTATCGCTCTAACGCCGCCATGGTAATTTTCTAGGTAATTACCGTGATGGAATAGTTTTGGACGTGTGTCTTTTTTACGTGTGGTGCTTTCTAAAATTGGATGTATTGCCTGGAATTGCAGTGTGAACAATCAATGTAAACTAAGCAAACAGAGTGTCTTTAGAATCAATTTTAGCACGGTTTCAAAAGGAAGGTAGTACGGAATGCTCCACCACTATACGTCCGGAAAATATTACATAACTTAATACAAAATAAATCACGTAACTGGATAACGTCTCTTTAGCTAATTAGAGAATCGATTCAAAATGAACAAATGATTGTACAATTTTCTATAAAGACTGTTTAAAGACTGTCCGTTTACTTGATTTATTTTGTACTGTGATCGATTGAGGAATAGATGAGATGCATGGGTGCACCATTACATTTTTTGAAGAGGATGGGGTCAAAATCCTCTCGGAATCACAACCTCTTCATTTTAATAGAACATCTCACGACCCTTGGGATGCATACAGGACGAAAACCGGAACAAGATACAATGTAAAAGCAATTGAGTGAAACAACAAAGTAAGGAACTCTGCAAAATTGCCTTTATCCCAAATGAAATCGAATGCAATTATATCGACTGCTGTATGATTAACATACCTTTTGAACTGCTGACGCAGGTACTTATCAATTATGAAGCAACCGATACAAAAATCAGGCCACAAAACCATCGGCCATTGATATCTTAGAAAGATCCTCGAACGCTCATTGAAAGACCCTTGAAAGATCTCATAGTTCTTTTTTTACTTTCGATGGTCTGTCGACGGTACCTGCTTTGTGAAAGAACATTGTAGACACGTCGACGAAGGTTAGACATCCAGTGTAATAGCTTAAAGATACGCACGGTAACAGATACTCAAGCAACTGGATAAAATATATCCAAATTTTATCCAGTTGCTTGAGTAACGTTTACCTTGCGTAAGGTTGTAGACGATCGGAAATGGGGTGAGAGCTTCTGTCATTGCCTTAGAATGGAATCAAGTCATCGACAATTCCTATATCGACTGGCGGAGGTTTTGACCCGCTTTCGTCTCATCTGACACCGTTTGCAGCAGCAAAGAATATCAGCAGAAACGTTGATACGCATATAGATGATTCACATTCTTGATAGCTAAAATACGTTCCACCTCAATAATAGGATTGCTGTACCATTGTCATCAGGAAGGTTGATGATTTTTTTCTTCGCTGTCTTGGTGTTTTGTTGAGACAGGGAACAAACACGATATCGACTTCAGGCATGACGGACATAGGTTTTGACTCGCTTATGTCAAGTCTGACATTGTTTGAGCAGAGGATCCGGAGCAGAGAGAATATCCGGAAAAACGTTGATTCTATATAATGTGTTCGAATATAGTTTAGTTAGCAACAATGTGAACCACCTACACATCATCATTATCATCATCATGCTTCAAACTCTTAAGTTGGAGCGTATGTACAGCTCAGCCTCCAGTATTCTCTGTTGTACATCATCTACATATATAGACAAATGAGAATGCATGGAAAATTGATGAGTTTTCTTCATAGTCTTGGAGTACGGTTGAGCCACCGACCGATCCGATATCGACTGTAGTTGTGCCTGGTGTAGGTTTTTACCCGCCTTTACTTCGTTTGGCACCTTTTGAATCAGCAGAGAATACCAGTATGCAAGTTTACATGTATTGGTGGTTCAGTTTTTTCGTAAAAAGGCTATATTCGAGTACAATCTACTGAATTCTTTAGCAGAGATAGCAAGGCAAATTTATGTATTTTACTTCGTTGTCTTGGTCTTCTGTTGAGACATAGACCAACACGATATCGACAACAGACGTGACAGACATAGGTTTTGACCCGCTTATGTCAAGTCTGACATTGTTTGAGCAGAGAAGCGGAGAGAATATCAGCAAAAAGGTCGATATGCGTTGGTGATGTACAGTGGAGAATACTGGGGGCGAAACTGTGTGTACAATCCAACTTATCAAGAGCATGATAGATGATGATGACTAGCAGGTGGTTCATATTGTTGGTAACTAAACTATATTCCAACGCAATATATAGAATACTGAGGAGAAACATTGACAAATGGGACTGCAAGGAAAATTGATGAGATTTTCTTCATAGTCTTGGAGTACAGTTGAGCCGTGAATAATTACGATATAGACTGCAGGTATGACGGGAGTCTGTTTTGATCCGCTTACACATCTAGTCTTACACCGTTTGAAGTTACAAAGAGAATACCAGCATTAAAGTTGATATTTGTTGGTGGCTCATTTTTTCTATGTTAGATAATTTCTATATTAGCTAGAACATGTCTGAACACAATGTAAAGAATGATGTAGTAGACAAAGCCTTAAAAGTTGATGATTTCATTATCTTAGGATGATGTTGAAACATAAACAAACACAATAACGACTGCAGGTATGACTGGCGTAGGTTTGACCCGCTTACATCTAGTCCGACACCGTTCGATGCAGCAAAGAGAGGATCAGCATGAAAGTGCATATTTGTTGGTGGTTCATCATTTTTATTAGCTAGAACATGTCTGAACACAATCTACATAGAAGAGATAGCCTGAAAAGCTGATGAGTTAATTACAACACTTTTGAAACATAGACAAACACGATATCGACTGCAGGTATGACTGGCGTAGGTTTGACCCGCTTACATCTAGTCCGACACCGTTCGAAGCAGCAAAGATAAGATCAGCATGAAAGTGCACAATTGCTGGTGGTTCATCATTCATATTAGCTAGAACATGTCTGAACACAATCTACATAGAAGAGATAGCCTGAAAAGCTGATGAGTTAATTACAACACTTTTGAAACATAGACAAACACGATATCGACTGCAGGTATGACTGGCGTAGGTTTGACCCGCTTACATCTAGTCCGACACCGTTCGAAGCAGCAAAGATAAGATCAGCATGAAAGTGCACAATTGTTGGTGGTTCATCATTTTTATTAGCTAGAACATGTCTGAACACAATCTAAAGGATGCTGTAGTAGAGATGGCCTCAAAAGCTGATGAGTTAATTACAACACTGTTGAAACATAGACAAACACGATATCGACTGCAGGTATGGCTGTCGTAGGTTTTGACCCGGTTACATCCCGTCCACCGTTTGAAGCGGCTAGTCGCTCGGTTTAGGGATCGATACATCGCGTCAAGTACAGAACGTCATCTATCAATCTGTCAACATTCGGAGGATATCGACAAAGGTCGCCCCATCATGGCACCAATCTTCAGGATTGGGAATTAGGGCAAATTGTGTCGAACAGATATAAATCATATGGAGAAATATGAAATACTATCATCTTGGTAGTCGTCGTGACCTAACTTGTGCGGGGAGTAGAGCGCCTTGATCTAACTGGAAATAGAGGCTATAAAAGGAAGTGCGATAATACTCTTTGTCATTGTGATGAAGACTTTTTGAATAAAAGGTCGAAACTGGTAAATCGTTGTGTCTCAGCCGTCATCCTTCTGACGCCCAATCGACTAATGTCTTTCGTTGCCGAAGGCTGTGTTCTCACCGGCACCATGGGAACGAGACCTCGTGTGGCTTCAAAATCATCTAAAACATTCCCCCTTTTCCTATTATACTTACAACAGCCATGCAATTAAGTGATGCATTGCAATAAAGCTAACAAGGGACACTCCACGAATGTTCCTCGTTGCAGTAGGGAAAATCTGTATGCAAACAGAATTGTATTATTTTAATAGAAGAAATTGGAATCCCTATTTTTTTATATTGCATATACGATAGCCGTAAATAGGCTGTCGATTATAGATACATCTTTATACTGTTGTATTGAATTGTGCACTTTGCATGTGTGACTCGTATACATATCAGATGTATACATATCACTCGTATAGATACCATGAGTATCTAGACTGAGAAGGTGGTAAACATTAAGACGACTTTGGCGATGACATAGTAGAAAAAGTGTTTCTACTCTTTTAAATCATATCAATAACTACATTATTGATTGTGTATGATGTAGCAAAATTAATCTATATATGCCTCAATGAAATATATGATTGTCGATACTAAATGACGCTTGAGGACTAATACGAGGTATTTCTTACCTTGAACTTAGAATAACAGTATCATACACGGACTGGTCCCCTCCAGTTGTCGTTTAAAAATCCTCTTTCACTATGAATTACTCTCCGCACTTTTCCATATCTCACAAATCCCTGCTTTTAACCAAATTGGGTGGGCAGAAAATTCACTACAGAGATATTTATCAACCCTTGCCTCTCTAAGCTGATAATGAAAGTAGAGTTTCCATTATAAATCACAACACTCGCTCTGAAGAAAAAAAGTGAACCTCGATTAGACCAACTGTCACCGAAAATTCATTGCGCCAAGAGTCGTTCAATTTTCGTTCAATTTTTTCCCGGGTGCATATTTCCTCTTACGATGACAAATTTCCCCCTGCTAAAAGCCCGGCGCTCGCCTAACCATTAGGAAATCAATTACTCCGCCGAACCACCGCCGAGCTAATTTACAACCTCGCTAAACATGGTGCAATCAGTTCCCCCACCAGACGATGAAATTCCGGATCTGACTACTCCTTTTTTTCCTTCTTTTTTCTTTATTCAAATGAGAAGAGTTTACAGACGCAGTGGTGATGCACTCGACATGTTGACACCACTAAACATATATACACAAGACATAAAAGTGAAAAGATAACAATACAAACTAATAAAAAACATGAAATTTCGGATCTGACTACCCTTTTTTTTCTGAAAAGATAAGACTACAAGCTTACAACAAATTTAAACCATGAAATTTCGGATCTGTCTACTCGGCATTGTGAGAAAAGATTACAGACGTAGTGTTGACGCTCTCAAGATGACAAACTTATATTAGCGCCATCATTAAACATTATGTACACAAGGTATAAAAGTGAAAAGATAAGAATAAAAACTTGATGCTCTAATTTATAACGAAATATGATGATCTCATATATATCCGTTTGTGTGTTTGGTTGCTATGGTAGAACCAACCAACCAAATGAGTGAATAGACCGTCGTCAAGGATCTTAGCAAGCTCTTAGACACGCCTTAGGGCATTTGCACAGAAAGACATTTTTCAAATCCAATGGAAAACCTTATGTGCATCGTGTATAGCTTTCTATTAAGTGTGCGCATATTAGTCTATGTTGTGATTATGTGGCAAATGTGCCAGTAACATGCCTTGCAGCAATGACGTCAATGTCTTACAAGTACGCGTTTGAATATAAGATTTGAAAAAGTTAGCGAGTTCTCAGGAACCATCTGTACCTGGTGGCGCCGTCCAAATGAATAGATAGACCGTCGCCAAGAATCTACTGCCACCTTTTGCGTTACAAGGCCCCTGAATTCTGTACGAACGACACATCCAAAACTCACTTTATCATATGGCCTCCATTCCACTAGACGGCGATCGCTCTAAGAACTCACTGTGGCCTTGATTGGATTTCTGTAACCATTGATTTCATAATTTTGTAATACTTTATTTATTATCTGCATACCCCACTAAGGCCGACAGGGTATTCCAGTCTATTGATTCCAGTATATTGATTGATTGATAATTGGAATATCATGCAAAATGTACAAGTTTGACTGAAAAGACAACAAAAGACACAGTCCGTCAAATGGTTCGTTTTTTATATGACATTTGAGTGATTGGCCATATTTTAGGTCGCAGCGAGGTCGCCGCCCTGGTTCGAATGGGGTGCGATCTAAACCTGTCGAACGTTGAATGTGTCAGTTGGTTCTGAATGAGTAGTGACGTTCCTGCCGATGTAATTCATTTTCGCGTTCTATTTGTCGGCATTAGCTGGCTCTTAGGCAGCCCTGTGTTGGAAAATTGGCGATTTGTGTGCGTTTTACGGTCGGGATGTGGTTTATAATCCGATCGCCCTAGATTTACTGATTAGAAAACGCTCGTAGATGGAATCGGATGACGCAAAGCCAGTTCTTAGTAACTCATTACACAGCATTACAAATTTTTCATTCCTATTAAGATAAACCATCTTATTCTCAGGAAATCACCATCCAGTGCCTGCTTAAAACCATTTACACAGAAAGACATCTTTCAGATCCAATGGAAACCCATATGTGCAGAGTATATAGCTTTCTGTTAAGTGTGCACATTTCTCTATCTTGTGCTTATGAGGCCAATGTGGGAAGATGATATATATTTAACACCAATAATTCATACCTGCAGCAAGTCCAAGGACGCAAATGCTTTGCAACTGCAAGTACCCGTTTTAGTCTTAATATCATAGTGATGATAATGAATAATAATAATAACTTTATTGCAACTTCATGCCCAGAGGCTAATTGCAAGAATACATTGAAATGAGATAATGATGATAATAAGAACACAGTAATGAAATAAACACAAAGTAAAGTCGTCAACTAGAGCTACTTCTAATCTAAACATTTGCTATTGGGTTTGATGTCTTTTTTTGTAATAATGATAATGATGATGATGATTTATTGATTCGAAAAAAATCACCAAGTACTTAAAACGCTGAATTGCGCACTTGGCGTTAGAAACATACAGACTAAACAGACTAAACAAATAGAACTGGCACTTTACAGATAAATGTAGCACGCGATTTAAAATTCACACTTTGATTTGATATACCGTAGCCCATAATTCATAGAATTGCTCAGACCTTCGCCATGTAAAATGCATCAAATTTGCACATATTGTACATATCATCCCAAGAAAATGGATATAGTAGCTTAGCAAGACAGGAACTGCAAATCTAATTTTACTCTTTCATGATGGCAGTTTGATACCCTTAATTGTGAAAAATTGCTTAAGAAAATGTACGCCAGCTTTTTTATCGCCAGCCTCCAGTTCTTTCATTTCATGACTTTTTATTGATTACAAAGCCATAGAAAGTGTTATCATCTTGTTATGTCCCCCAGCTTGCCCCCTCCCCAGCTCAACTAGTACCCTAACTTCCCATTTGAGTAATGACGACTTCATCCGACTCTGGCGGAGACCGGTGCGGCGGAGACGGTTCAGTGCCAAAGGTCCGGAATGAAGTGACTAACCGCTCCCATTGTCGACTAATGTACAAGGCCACGGTAGATGGGCGCCCCGAAAATCGAACCGAGTGAATTATACAGGAAGAGGTGCATCAAGGCGTGATTGCTTCTGTCTGGAGTTACTTATAGCGATCTGCCGATAGTCAAACTTTAGGGGGTTCTTGCTTCTAGTAACAGGGAATAAGCCCAAGCGTTGTCAAAAGATGCCCAATGGTCATAATGAGAAACACCCATAGCTTTCAGGACGATCTATGCTCCAAACTTTCCGGCCAGTACAAGGGACGTCCTTGATACTTTTTATTTATTTCTCTATTTGTAATTTTGCTTGGTCAAATTTTCCAAAAGACATCACATTGTCGTCTTTGTTGTGTTGGATGGGCGACCCGAAAAATCGAACCGAGTAAATTAAACAGGAAGGACGTGCATCAAGGCTTCTGTCTGGAGTTCCTTATAGCGATGTACGGATAAAACTTGAGGGTGACTTTGACTGGGTTATTGTTTCTCGCTACTAGTAACATGAAAAAAGCCCAAGCGTTGTTTAAAAATGCCCAATAAGTATACATATATGCCTTACCCGGTCATAATAAGATTCACTCAGAGATCTATGCTCCAAAACATTTCAGCCAGCACCATGGACATCCTTTTTGCTTTTTGTTTGTCACCTTATGATTTGTTTCGACAAGGTCCTCCAAAATACGTAATGTATATTACGTTGTCGAAGTAGACTCATGTCTTACTGTACACAAAGCTTTGTTGGATGGGCGCCCCGAAAAATCGAAACGGAGTGAATTATACAGGAAGGACGTACATCAAGGCCTGATTGCTTCTGTCCGGAGTTCCTTATAGCGATGTACCGATAGTGAAACTTAAGGGGGATTTGATTGGGTTTGTGTTTCTAGCTACGAGTCCAAGTGCTGTTTAAAGCTACTTAAAGAAGATACAGATACCGTACTTGGGCAAATAGCTTTCAGGAGATTCCAAGGTCAAAAAACATTTCAGCCAGTACCAGTGTCATCCTCTTTAGTCTGTTTACCTACTTGGTGACTATGTGCCTCAAACAAGTCGAAAGTCAAGTCCTCTGAAATCACAACTCAATACCTGAGAAAAAGATGACAATTTTTTCTCCATTCTTTAACTGTTACATTTTTAGGACGTACGTTTTATATGATGCATGACTTGTTTCAATGCTCCATCAGTCGTTGCATCGCTGGATCACCGAAATATATCACATTGTCGACTTATGACTTTTTTAAGTTTACACATTGTCGACTTATGACTTTGTTCAAGTTTACACATTGTCGACATATGACTTTGATTAAGTTTACACATTGTCGACTTATGACTTTGTTTAAGTTTACACATTGTCGACTTATGACTTTGTTTAAGTTTACACATTGTCGACTTATGACTTTGTTTAAGTTAACACATTGTCGACTTATGACTTTGTTTAAGTTAACACATTGTCGACTTATGACTTTGTTTAAGTTTACACATTGTCGACTTATTCGGCCGTTCAAGTTTATGGCCATTTTGATGGAATATCAAACCAGTATCATACAGAAAGCGTGAGCATTCGGGAACTTGTCTAACATCTCTAAATAAAGCATGCCACCTGCCAGCTGTATGCGGTACTGTCGGTTCTAGACAAACATGCAGCACTCTACCCATATAATTGAAATGTCAATAATAAATGGGACGATAGCCTTTCTCTAAATATTTCCTTAAGACCCCGATGGAATTTACAAGGGTTTGCGTTTGTAAGAAACGGCCTGGCGCCGAGACAATAAAGTCCAAGGAAGAAACGAATGGAAACCCATTTACGAAATCGATATCAAGTGATGATATAACAGACGGTAAATCAAACCAGCTCATGCGTTATAAGGTAATCACATCAAGACGACAAGGAGGTCTCGTTTTTGGCGTCTGGAGTAAGAAAAACCTTTTTGCTTTTAGATTTATGAAATCACCATGCAAAGCACATGGGTCTGTGATCAACTTAACGATATTGTGTAAACTATTTATACAAGTATGCAAGACTTTTTATGAGAGTGGAAATTGAAAGGCTTTGCGTGATTGTGTCAAGATATTTAAGATAAGGGGGAAATTTATGTAGGGATTTGGACAGTTCATGTATTACAGCGAGGCCCTGTCGTGAGAGAGAGGATTATTTCGTGTTTATACGAATCGGGAGCAGGAGAATTAACTGCTGTTTTCTTCATGAGGTCCGAAATGGAAAACAGCAGGCGTAGGTCAGAAGTAGGGGCTGCCGAAATCCGGACTAAATATTGCATGGGCTTTTAAAGTTCAGCGTGTATCAGCTTCTACAGACAAAGGATTGAAACTAATGCTGACTAGGCTTTCTGGTTTGCTTGGGAGACACTTTTTTTTATATTTTATATTGCATTTCAAGTATAATACAGTACATGTAGGAGGAAAACAAAGGTGTACATAAGATGTAGAAGGTTGTAAAGACAAAAACCTAAAAATATTCCAGAATAGTTTGCAAACGTGTTTCCTAATTAACAAGATAATTGTGTAATGTTCCCCATTTCCCAAAATGTTTTTTTAACCTTTTGACATTTGCCATAATGAATTCGAATTCACAACAGGTTCTAACAAAATCAACAAATCCTTTTAAAGAAACTACTTTGGAGTCTCTACCCATTTGATTGAAATGTCAATAATGAATGGAAGATAGCCTTTCTTTAAATATTTCCTTAAGACCCCGATGGGTTACAAGGGTTTTCGTTTGTAAGAAACGGCCTGGCGCCGAGACACGTTTGGCGTTTAAAGTTTTAACCTACCGTCGAGCGTAGGCAAACTATAAACTCACTTTCTCATCTTCATGAAAAGTGACCGATGCCACATGATATCCCATACTCGTACTACACCATATTGTATATTATAGACTACTACAACATATTGTATAAGATAGACTACTACACAATATCGTATTAGATAGATTGGTTAGCCTGATAGTATGTTGTCTATGTACCAGTGAATGCCATACTTTGTACCTTGTACAATTGTTGTGCAATAAAGTTATTATTATGTAAACGTGACGTCAGGAGTGCGTCAAGCGCGCCCTGAAGAAGACCGAAATGTCTGTGGTATGAACCAACAGTACTGTCGTCTTAACTCTGACAAGGTCGAGACGGATAGAGAGTCAAGTCGAGAAAGCCTTCGATCTCAAAATAATGTTTTTGTCGCCATTTTAGAGCAAATCAGACAATGATGGACAACTGAGAGGAAGAGAGAGGGGAAGAGAAAGAGAGCTTATTCGAGAGAGTATTCGTCATGAGTACACTGAACTCGTTCTACACAAAAGATACCATGCCATCAGATCAAATTCTGCTCAATGCACACTACTGATGGGTTAACAGTAACTTACAGTATCCTTAGGTCATAGATTGTCTTCTCCAAGGCCTCCAAGTAGTCAATCTTGTCCACGACTTCGATGGCCGATGTCAGTTTCAAAACAGTTTTAGGCTCTGGAGAAAAACAGAGACAGAGTTTTAACATTGTGATATCCTTAGGATTTGTAGCGAAGACATTTTATAATTAAGTTAGGAACCCTGGAAGACTAGCCCCCTTGGGGGCTAAAGGGTATCTCAATAAACTACTACTACTAAAGTTGGGTCCGGTTTCCAGAGTTGTAACTGTCATACCTCAATGATCGATTACATATCATCAAATGGCCACTGCCGCTATATTGAATGATCTTCATTTTTATCAACCTTTAACCTCTACAGGAATACGACACCCCAAATCATGCATGACACAAGACCTTGAAAACGCGGACAATTCATGACTTCAGTGTAAACTGCCAGCCTTGCAGTGGTTGGGCCATTCAAAGCACGTTCAAAACGTATGTATGATCCTATCTTAATTTATCAGAGGAGTCCAATTAACCGCCACTAATTGAGATCCCCCCTAACATGCTGGCTGCGGTCGCTGTCAGAAGTCGGGGCTTAGGACGGTAATTACATTTTGCAGGGACCGAGATGGATCCGTGGGAGGCGCACGCAGCGATCAGGCATTAATCACGCCCTGATCACAGATTAATCACGCCGTGATCACGTGCAAATCGCCACCACTTAAAACAGACAGCGGCCGTCACACAAGACGAAGAAGCGGAAACGCAATCGGCAATCATGATATCAAACTTCAAGTTTGAATTTGCGCCAAAGCTCGAAAACGGCCAGGTTGTCTTACCGTGCGCTAAATCATTTATAACTCAACCCTGAGCGATTAATAATTCAGACCAGAAAAATCGTCTGCCGAGTTTGTGTGGGAGATTCATGGTGAAATCGCTGACCGGTGACACTTTATGGTGTCTGTAAAGCGGCCCAGTGTCGAGATGTCACCATTAACTTGGTTTACGGGGCACCTGAGGAGAGCCGGGAGCCATTATGCACAGGCAGGCGCCAACTGCACTTGAAAGCTATACTAGCCCGACTCGCCATTGTGTAACCGAAGGTAAATGCGTGGTCACATTTTTCTTTTTTTGTCGTATGATTTTTTGTAAAGGGGTGACAGAGAACCAAATGTCGACAAGGATCAACGGCAACCTTTGTCTGTCAGAAGACAAATCAGCTTTGTCCCAAAAATGCCCAAAAACGTACTGTCGTATGCGGCTGTCATTGCTGCCCATATGTATCAATCTATGGACCACGCCATAAAATTCCGCTATCAAGCAAGAGAAAACGTACTTATTCTCAGGGAAAGAATTAAACATACATAGAATAGAGCATGAAACTTTGAAAGGCAAGCAGAGAAAGGCAAACAGTTACAACACGCACACGCACGCACACACTTAAACACACACAAACATACAGGCGCACGCACACACAAACACACACACACACACTCACACACACACACACACACACACACACACACACACATACACAAACATAACGTGTCATACTCAGATTTAAATGAGATGACAGCCAGTTGTGTGCGAGTTTCTCAAAGTTGAAATCAATGCTGACTTGAGGTAGTTTGTTTCGGAGGAAGTGATGTAATGAGGGTGTACCGGACCTTTATATGTGGGTCATCAAAAATGCATGGGAGCAATTATTGCACTGCCGGAGTGAAGCAACCAAGATTGAAACCACAAAGAAAGTCAGATAACTTTTGCAGATCTTCATAAATAAAACAAAAAAACTGCACCGTCAATTTTTTGCACTGTATCATATCTTAAGTTTGTAAGAACGATGCGTTTGGCGAATTGGGTCAAAAGTATAAGTGAAAGATCATTTTCTGATAACAATACGGCTGAGTAATTATCTCGGGGCCGAAGTTTCCACAGTCGAGATGAAAACCACAAAGAAACTCAGATAAGTTTGGCAGCTCTTTCACTTTCATTTCCTTCTTTCACTTATGTTCTGATCTTTATCTACAACCAAAGAGAAAGGAAACAATCATATCACCCCAAACATTCACACGCAAGGCATTCTACTGAAAGCGCGGAACTCGGTCAAAATGATAATATTGTTGGACAGAGCTACAGGAGAAATAAAGTTAAATCAGTCAAGCTTAGTTAACACAGAAGTTTTCAGTCATTGTAAGAAATGGAACGATTGTTCCAACGTTTAGAGTTCCACACTCACTCATTCTTGTTTACTGATCTGAAACTTTCGAGCACTAAAATGACAAATTTGAAAATCACTGGCCACCAAAGACAAAGTCCTGGCTGACACATGTATGTAAACATGCCCAAATAAGATTCTACTGCAATCTAAGTCTTCCCATCCAGAATGAAGGCATAGGAACCTTACTCTACGGTGTTCATATGACCTCCTCGTATTCTGCTACTAGTGTGCGTTCGCTGTTGCTCAACAGCCACGCTTCAAGATCTCAGCTACCACATCACCTACCTTATTCTAAGAAACCAGCCCGGCGGACTTCATTACGGCGCATCTGTTGCGTCTCCACTGGTTACATGTCAGTGTGCGTTTACATACACTATAATAGTAAATAGCCCTATCCACTATTAATACCACATGCCTTGTAAAAAATACGCATATGGCATCGAATACCTCGAAGTCTACCACAATACCTACCTGTAATGCTCTTATCAACCTGACAATCACTAACTAACAACTAATTATTTATTACATCCCCAGTTACACGCTACATCCGCCATTCTCTCGTGCATTCCACCAAGCTGTCTAAATGACATTGTGCGTTCACATACTCATACACATACACAGAAAATGGCTTAATACCCATCGTAATACCTCATACCTTAAGCTTGCTAATTGTAAATAATACGCATTTGACTGAAAATCTCTCTAAGTCTACCAGTGTGCATCTGTCGCTACTGCTCCAATATCACACACAACTTCGTCTCTTCTCTTGTGCATCGGAACAAGCTGCCTACATGTGTCAATGTGTGTTCACGTACTGTGCAGCAAATGCCTCCATCAACTTAACACATACCTTGCAAAAGGTCTGTCGAAGGCAATCGGTGTGCAACCGTACTCTGTCTGCTACCACACACATTACGTCATCTCTTCACTTGTGCATTAGACCAAGCTGTCTAGTGAGTGTGCGTTCACATACACTACGCAGCAAATAGCTATATATACCCACTGTAATACCACATACCTTGTAAAAGAGACGCATATGACGACGAATCCCTCTGACTCTAAGTCTAGCGGTGTGCATCCGTCACTACTACTCCAATACCACACACAGGGTCGCATCTTCAGTGCATCAGAACAGGCTGTCTACTTGTCGGCGTGCATTAGAATACAATACAATACAGTACAGCAAATGCCTCTATTAACTACTTATGACGTTCCTTGCAGAAGGTACGCATGGTACATCAAATCTCTCTTAGGCAATCGGAGTGCATCCGTTCTCTCACCACCACTGCCACACACAGTGACGTCGTCTCTTCTCTCGGGCCTCAGAATAAGCTCCCTACATGTCAATTTGCATTCCATACAATACAGTAGATACCTATATCCACTACATACATACCGTGCAGAAGAAGGCTACTGATGTGCTTCCGTTCTGTCTCCGCCACTGCCACACACTAACGACGTCGTCTCTTCACCGGCGCATCAGTGGCTCTGTCTTCATCAGATAGCCTGGGCGATTTTCTACACGCGTCCTTACCAATAGATCTGGTGGTTTCCGAACCCCCAGCCGGATAATGAGTGACTGTTCCCCTTATTATAGTCAGCAGTCCTCTAAGCAGCCTCCTGTCATCGTTCCTTCAGACTCTCATGATGCTGAAATAAAATCAATGCGAAGGGCTGGGGCAGTCGATCCGCAGAAGATGCCGCTAAAACCTTAGATTCTACTCTGTCTTCAAAGAAATCTCGCCAAATTGGAGGAGAATGAAAATGCAACATGAGATAGCAGAGTATGCATGGGCGGGGTTTAGTGTCCGTACACTTTTATGCCAAACATAAAAATCTCGCTCAGTGCGCTGTCATGGAGGGATTACGATATTCATTTTCTGTGAAATCTAACGAATGAGTCTGTTATATTTAGAGGACCCTTGGGGTGAATATGATACAATGGGCAGAAATACTTCACCTTACGGAGAGAAAGGAGAGCGGAATTCAGCGGTTCGCGATCAAGGGCTCATCTCACAAGTTCGTATAGGCTTCAGACAAAATTATGAAAAATGGCAATGTATTCTTGACGATGCAAGAGTCATTTGACTTTAATACGTTGTTGTTCCAGTGAGTGTTACAGTATTCAAAACAACTTTGCGATAACTTTCGGGCATTTTCAAATGCTTCCGTTAAGACAGAACGGCTCAAACCCCAAAAAGCTCAGATTGTATTCTGTAGCAGTTCTTTTTTTTCATTCTTTTTATTAGTTTTCAAAATAACAAAGAAATAATAAGAAAACATGGCACATATACAAAATGAATGAAACACATGAAAAAACAACAAAACTGATACATAAAACCCGGAAACAATAATATATGATCACACATAGTAAATGAGAACCTCTGTAGCAGTTCTTAGAATAGTCACTTGTTCCACTTGTCACCATTGGTACTGTCTGTATATCTTTTATACATTGTTTTATGTTTCAAATAGCCATCGGGCAAGAACTTGCAAATAAAACTCTCACTATATGTGTTTCTGTGGATTCAAATGAAGTCAAGTTAAGTCGTACTGATTTCAAGGGGGACTATGACAGCGCCGACGGTCAACAAGGCCCTCACATGTCGACAATCCTTTCGGCCAAAAGACAGTCATATTCATACGACATGTCAACGACTGTACAAAGGACGGTTTGCAGTTCTACATATGTCGTGCAAAGATAAGAATGTCACAGGTATTGTTTTGAATTATCCTGAGTTGTCATACAGAAGTACCTTCCTCCCAGCCACCGTTAAACTCTAGAACTCCTTGCCACAGGACATTGTGTCTCTTAAGGACACATGTAAATTTAAGACTAGTATTAATCGCCACCTTAGTGTCCCCCGCCAGCGCCCTACTATGTAGATATGGGTCAGCTGCTAGGCTACGAAATGGTGCTAGGCATAGAAAAAAAAGTTGTTTTGAATGATGTATTACTCCTATGTTTGATGATTACTTCTTTATGTTGTATTATTGTGAGTGCATTATTCATTCAGTACATGTTGAGTTATCAATTTTGTATCCTGACTTGTAATGATTTTTAGGGCTCCCATGGAAATCAGTTACTCACTTAACTGGTGGGACCACCCTAAAGATAGTCTATAGATAAATTCAAATACATTCTAGAAGGAGACAACCCTTACAGTGTACAAATAGGTAAATATATCAAAGAATGTTTAGATCTTAGAACTAGTAGTGTAAGTGATACATTAAACTCTATATGGGGAAGTATTCATATACGTAAGCTTGTACTTAGGTAAATCATTTTGTATACCATTGTTTGTTGTTTGCATGTATAGTTGTAGAAGACTGTCGCTGTACTTTTGTCGTGTCAATAGAAATTTCCTATTTTATCAACAGGGGCCGAACAAATAGGTGTCGTTTGGGGAACAATCAAACTGAAGAAAACATCACAGATTCTCCCCGGATCCGACACGTCACCTGAGATAAATGACCGGTGTTATCTTGTTCGACAATTTGGACAGGTGTAATTATCATTCGGACCTTGATGGATGCGATTTTAATTGGAGGCATTCTTTTTTATTGTCACTGTCAAAGCGGAAACGAAACTTATCAATTTCTGGCATCTAAAGTGCTGCTTTCTAGATTGTCGTCTAAGGCGAAGTAATAAACGTTTGACGCAGAGGACATGATATGTTTCATCTTCCCTGGAGCGGTATCAAGAAACGCCATTCAACCGGTATTTATTAGAACAACGTCAGAATATTAGTTTTTTGATCAAGGACGATGGTGAAGCCATCGGCCCCCAATATGAAGGAACGTATTTCAATCATATATCAAATTAATATTGAGTAAAGAGAGGTAGTCCCTGTAGCTAAAAAGGGTTGATCTCCAAGGGATCTCATAACAGGTAAACAATAAACAAACTTAGGAGTTCATTAATGATACAAGTGAAATAGAATTAACCTCTATAAAGAAATTACACAAACTGATACACATTGGTTATGGCAAATTATAAGTTTGGTAACAATACATAACAGTTGGAAACATATACAACCAAGTCAATTTAATCCTAAGAATCTCAGGGTCAAATCTGTACACGATAAAACAAACCTAGCACACGCATTGGGAACGATTACCGCTTACCGCTTACCGGTCCCTTGACCGGGGGTGGTCGTGGGGGCACTTAGCAGCTGAGCACACCTCCCTCCATCTCACCCTGTCGTGGGCCAGAGCTTGGGTTTCGGCAAGGGTCATTCCCGTCCATTCTTTGATGTTGTCATCCCACTTCTTTCTCTGTCTACCTCGTCTTCTTTTCCCTTTGACTGTTCCTTGCAAGATGACCTTAGAGAGGCCTTTGCTTCTCGTCACGTGACCGTACCACCTTAGTTTCCTTTTTATGACAATGCTAAGAAGGTCCTCTAGGTGGTCTGTTCCCATAGCTTGTCTGATAGTGTTCCTGACTTCTGTGTTGGTGATGTGGTCACGGTAAGTTAGATTTAGCAATATTCTATAGCATCTCATCTCTACTGCCAAGATTCTCCTTTGCAGCTCGGCTGTTAAGGTCCAAGACTCGCACGCGTATAGAAAGATTGAGATGACCAGTGCCCGCAGTAGTCTCACCTTGGACTTCAGACTTATGTTCCTGTCCCTCCAGATGGGTCTCAGCCTTGCCATGGCTGCTGAGGTCTGTGCTGCTCTGGATGTGACTTCTGCCTTTGAGCCTTCCTTACTAATTATGGAGCCAAGGTACTTAAACTGATCCACTGTCTGAAGTTCTTCCTGGTTCACTACTATCTTGGTTGTGATAGGCTTACCACTGTTTGTCATCAGCTTTGTTTTCTCTGCGCTGATTTCCATCCCATATCTCCTGGATGTAGTGTCCAGTGCACTTACTAGGTTGGCCAGTTCTGTTTCTCCTCCTGCCAGCCCATCTATGTCATCCGCAAAGCGTAGATTTGTTATGTTCCTTCCCCCAATGCTGACTGTACCGTGGTGGTTCTCTAGGGCATCTGTCATGATTTGTTCAAGGTAGATGTTAAAAAGGGTAGGAGATAGTAGGCATCCTTGCCTTACACCAACAGTTGTCCTGAACCACTCGCCTACTGTGCCCTGTACAAGAACTGCGCTGCTAGACTTGTCGTACAGCTGTTGGATGCAGTTGGTCAACTTGGGACCCATGTTGTATCTCTTCATTGTTGCCCATAAAGCATCATGCCAAACCCGGTCAAATGCCTTTTTGTAGTCCACGAATACATGATACAGACTTTGCTGGTGTTGGCGGTACTTCTCACCGAGGACTCTTAGGTTGAAGATCTGTTCTGTGGTGCTACGTCCGCTGCGGAAGCCTGCTTGCTCTTCGGCAATGACCTCTTCCGCCTGGGGTTTCAGTCGTCTCAGGATGACTTTCAGCATCACCTTACTGGCATGGCTGATGAGGCTAATTGTTCTGTAGTTCTGGCAAAGTTGAAGGTTCCCTTTCTTTGGTAGGGTTATAATAAGTGACTGTGTCCATGGTGTTGGCCAGTTCCCAGTTTGCCATATCTTATTACATATCATGGTCAGTAGGTTGATTGTAGTCTCACCGCCATTCTTGATGAGTTCAGCAGGGACGTTGTCAGCACCGGGAGATTTCCCATTCTTCAGGGACTCTACAGCTGCCTCAACTTCTTGTTTCAGGATCGGAAAGTTGTCGTCCTTTGTGGGTTCATGGGTCAAGAGTACCTCTGGGTCGCCACTAGACTGGTGGTTGTAAAGTTCCTTGCAGTACTCGGTCCATCTGGCCGTTATCTCCTGCTTCTCTGCAAGGGTTTTACCCTCTCTGCTTTGGATGGTAGTGCTGGAGCCTGACTGTTTCTTTTGTGTGAGTTTTTTGACAATTTGGAATGCCTGTCTGCTGTTGTTTGCTCTCAGATTCCCTTCTATCATAGCACATTGTTGTTCTATCCACTCTTCTTTTGCTTTCTTTATGTCTTTCCTGATCTTCTTAAGGAACTGATCTTCTGCCAAGCGCACTGGGAAGATCATTGGGAACGATGCAGATGACCAAATGAGCTTTGCAGAAAACAAGCATAAATTTTCACTAAGAACCAGTAATCTTCCGTCTTTACAGCCCCTGTCAGTGGATCCTGAAACGTCAGCTATTTCCGTTTGGCATTGAGGAAATTATATTTTCCCCCTTCTCCTGAGGGCTATCAAGATACGTCATTCTACCGGCATTTCCTAGTAGTAAGGATAACGTCGGAATAGCCTTATTTGTTTAAAGGAAGTTGGTTTAGCCTGTTGTCCCTAGGCCTTGTGTGGGGGAATCTCAAATAAAATGAACCCAAGACACGCATTGGGAAAGATACAGGTGACCCAATGCAGAAAACGTGGCGTCGAATGACCGTGTAGCCGTGCAAGAGTACACGAGATCAACGGTCGCGGGTTCGATTCCTAGCATTTCTAGCTAGACGTTGTGTCCTTGTGAAATAACACGTTACACGACTTTCTTCAGGCTATGGGACTACATTGCCTTCATTCTTTTTTTTTTTTTTGGCAGATGACCCAGTGCGCTTGGCAGAAAAGGAGCATACCTTTTCGACAAGATTCAGTAATATTCTGTGATGTTCACAGCTCCTGTCAGTGGATTCTGACACGTCAGCTATTTTCGATACAGAAATATGTTATTTATTTAGCTGGAGGGGCTTTCTGACATTCATCCGCAGTGTCCTAAGGGGAAATAGACGATCCTTAAAGGGTAACGGCCGTAAAGGATAGCTAGGTTTTACGGGCAGTTTTTGTTATCATGTATATTTAAGGTGGACCTGGCAAAACATACATAACTGCACTTAGATATACGACTGCCAAGGTAGGGAAAGAAGAAACAGCCTATCTTCGATGGCAGGCCTTCCCCCAGGCAATCACCGCTTGGCAGAACATGCAAAAACTGAATATCTTACCTAGACTTGTAACTTGAAGCAGACATAACAGTTACTAATGTCAATGTAAGGAAAGAAGAGACAAGCATTCGCAGATGGCAGATTTCACCCCCGCCCCCTCTTCTGGCGGTAAGCTTCCTCCGGCAGAACATGCAGCGACTGCTCTGTTGCAAAACAGACGGACACACAAATGAGTCAAAAAGCGTTATTTGGTTCCTTTGGGATAAAGTAATTGGAATAGGAAATGAACAAGGCAAGGGGCAGAAAAGACATAAACAAAAGGAACGGAGTCTGTCAAAAAGAGAAGTGACCAAGAGTAAGAAAAAAAGCTTTTGAATATTCTGTGCAGATTCTGTATTCAGTCAAACGTTGTAAAATCCTATTAGCTCCTTTGCATACGTTTTTCACTACTTTCCTCGCAGCTAACCGGTGAGTCAACCGAGTACTCAGGGCAAATGAGAATGTGGCGGTACTGATTGATCTCTAATGTGACGTAATTGCCCCAGGGTGGAAACTTGATCCACTCAGTCGGAAGACATGTCAACCGTGCTGATGACTGCGGTTGGCTCTATAGAAACACCTCAAGGTGAGAGGCTCCTTGAAAGTGGATAAGCTGTCTTCAAACGTTATCACTAACACTGCAAGTCATTAAAACCCCGAGGAAGGTGACAACCAGTTCACCGAAACGTCGGAGGGTGATCCAAATGTGTCAAAAGAACTTACATTTGCCGACCTGACGAAACTATTAAGGCTACAAGTTGATTAAAGGATTTCAACACACACGCTGCCAAAACTATTTTCCATATAACGCAAATCGCATGCAAGACCAGTTATCAAAGAATAGGAGATGCCTGGGGGCACTCAGTAACCAACGAAGAAACCCCCGAAGAAAACGACCTTAAGACCTGACTCAGCGAAATTGTCAAAGAGCGCATGCAGGCCCAAACTATCGGGACACACCCCAACAATGACAAACAGTCCAAATCAACTTTAGACTCGCAGCCAGGGTGTGGCAAAAGGGGAAGGCCGCTGACTACCGGGCGAAAAACGGCTTTAATTTGCTCAGGGATCTGGAGAAGATGGTCCTCAAGTGGAACGAAGCTAAAGCAGTAGAGATGGACCGAAATGCCTGGAGAAACCACTAAAACTGCATGGGGTAATGAAGTGGGGGAACTAGGTCCAGGTTGGATCAGGGGTTAAACAGGACATCCCCACTGTAAAATGCACGTTCTGTCTGACGCCAACTTCTGAGACTAATTCATGGAACGCGCGCTAACGCTCTATAATGCATTCTGCAATAATGATCAGACCGCCAGAAATTCAACAAAAGATTATCACTCACACCATACTGCTGAAACCTGCAGGCGCTTGGCTCCGTACCAAACTTGGGCCGACTGCCAAACTTGTGAACGGTAACCGGTTGTTTCGCTACATTGTCGGTTCGCTACAGTCGTTTCGCTACATGACTGAAGTTGTTTCGCTACATGGTACAAGTTGTTTCGCTACATGGCAGAAGTCGTTTCGCTACATTTGACAGTTATGGATCAGTAAATTGTCGAGTAGCGCAATCCATACGCTCACCAGATTCCTTAACAATGCACACGTGAACCCTGTGTGAGAGACTGTGGGCTCTACGTTTGTGAACTTAGTTGTGAGTCCCCCTTACTGAGTATTTCTTCGGGGAGAGAGCAGAAGAATAGCAACACAGCTGAAAATGTGATCCATTAGATTAACGGACTGAAAACTTTATTGGACATGTTTGAGAGAGAAGGACCCAGGTGGCTACCGAAGTCTTTACTTGTCTATCGTTTCAAGATGAAGAAGATGAAGAGATCTAACATACAAACAAAGCAAATTGTGACCACCATTAACCAGTATCCACTCTTCGAAGAAATCCGGATGCCGTTTTTAAAACAACATAAAAGTCCTAAGTCGACTGATATCGGCTTGTTTTTTTGTTGGTGATTTTTTGCTGCATGAAAAACCTCTACTCCCAAAGACAAAGTTCATCCTGCTAGAGACTGGGTCCGTTTCCTCAACTCTGAAACTTTGCACGTGCTCGACTAATCTGCGATAGTCACAGAGTCGGCAGGTCTAAACTTTCTCACTATGCTAGTGAAGACAGTCGTCACGGAACAGTCACGGAGAAGACGAGATCTCGTACCTGTGTTTGGAAGATAAACCGTTTTGATAGACTTCCTTTCAAAACTTTGAAAGGGGATAGTTGAAGTAAGATGCGACATTATGATATAAACTTTATCAACCTAAAACGTGGAAAGTGTATCGTAGGCAAAAAAAAATGGATTATGCAAATCACAATGAAACGTAGACTGGGAGGAAAGAGAGACTTGCCCTTGCCAAGGAAAGATGGTCAAGGCTTTCTTATTCAAACTTTTCTCCAAGAAAGAAAACGATGGTGTGCATGAGCACGATGCAAGGGGTTGCATCAGCGGATAGATCATCTTTTGGATGGGACATTGAGCCTTCGATCTTGAATATGACAAACGACAAACTTCTAGCCGTGATTGCAGCCAAACGCACTCATTGAGAAGAGCAGATGCGACCAATTATGTGAGGACCTAACGTCTACAGGGATACGCTGAGTAACCTACAGGTGATGTGTTCTCGGAGAGGGCGTTAAAGGCAACCAAAGCAATGTATGGGCCCAAAAAAAAGCTGAAATCTTTATCGTTGTGACATTTACTAACACTACTTAATCACATTTTAGTAATAACTTCACACTTTAAAACCGCGCAAAAATAGCCGTACAATAATACTCCCCTTACTAAGCCTCAAAAAAAAAACCGCGTTTAGTTCTCACATCACACCGATGTCATATTTTGCATCATGGATGTCACTATACATTGTGATCGTGTTGTTTGAAGTGATCATGTTTAGAAATGACCGAATAGATTGACTTCAAACTCCAATTTTTGGGCCCTAATACCGCTTGACTGCCTTGGGTTGCCTTAAAGCTGTTGTTACCGTGTGTGTGGGAGTCTTAGGCTTAGATCATCTGCAATTTAAAAAACCTAACACGCTCATCGACGAGAGTAAAGATTATCGATCTGGTCAAATTAGAATTGGAAACATGGCAGTAAGGCTCATCGTGCCTTCTCCTCCGTCACTACATGAACAATGACCTAAATGCACATCTACCACATAGTTGAGACTGAAGACGCTCTATCTAGATCTGGTCTCAATCCGTTTAACAGATATCGAAGCTCAGGCCAAAGGTCAGGTCTTCCGGGGCATCTTTTTCATCAAACAGAACGGATGCTTATCGTCTGACACACGCAATGCGTGGGAGGGAGCAATGTGTTACCTGTGGTCTGGTTACATCTGACAGGTCCATGTAAACAGTCATAAAATGTGTGAACACTTATTATGAAATAACAAGGTAGAAAACAGGACATTTTTTTGTGTAAGTTTCTTAGTAGCGAGACCATTCAGCACATCAACTCAACTCATCTCAACCAGGTCTAAAACGCAATGCGTGGGAGGGAGCAATGTGTTACCGGTGGTCTGGCTGCATCTGACAGTTCCATGTACACACTCATAGAATGTGTAAGGCCAAGAGGGTTGCAACGGTACAATACACGTGGTACACAGGCAGCTATTGCTTGTGTCGTGACCCACACATGTGTTACCGGTGGTCTGGCTGCATCTGACAGTTCCATGTACACACTCATAGAATGTGTAAGGCCAAGAGGGTTGCAACGGTACAATACACGTGGTGCACAGGCAGCTATTGCTTGTGTCGTGACCCACACATAAAACATTACAGAACACGTAGCAAAACATATATTGCACAAGTCACGAACAAAGCAATTAATACAATCTAAAAAAGCAGCATGTATATCAATAATACGACCTAAAATGATATTTGATCGCTCATTGATTGCCCAACAGTGTCCGTTTTGTGGAAATGTGGTCGTTGCTTGTCCATGTCACTAGCCTTCACCAGGCCTTCCTTAGGAGTTATGGATAGTAGAATTGGACAAAATATAGGTAACTGGTCAGGAAAATGAGTACGCAGTTTGAGTATCATTTTAAGATATTACCCTATCGTGGTCAAACTCCGTTGGCAAATGATCATGAAGAATAATCCCCTTTTGGCTAAATCATACTATTTTTCTAGCCTCCATCAGGCCTTCCTACGGGGGTAAGGATCGTAGAATTCGGCAGAGGGGGAATAATCTACTAGTAGAGTCAGTCCACGGTAAAGTTGATATTTCCCCCGAGGAGGTTATTGCCTTTCTTTGCCGACATATGACAGACTAACTGCGCCTGCGAATGAAACCCCCTGATGAGCAAACTTCTCTGGCAAATATTCTCTCTATAGCCGGCATGGTTAGTCAGGTAGAGACTAAAATTTTCCAGTCAGTGTAGTTATGATTAGTCTTGAGAAGACTACCATATCACACCCCACAACAGCAGTTCATTTCATTTCATTTTATAGCATCGCCTATCCGGCAAACTTCACATGTCATTGCCATTGGATATGAAAGATGCACGCAAGGCCTAATACATGCTTTTATCACCGTTCTCTGAAAGTAAGTCTAATCTCTATTCATGAAAGTATACTTTGTTACTATCCACAGCCGAAATTAGGTGTATACCTCTCAATAAAGGTATCATACGGTTTCCTCGGCAATTTGGGGCTTAAGATGTGGGCTTTTTTCGCGTTGTACATCAGTTCAGGTTGCATTCTGTTTCTTGTAAGCTGTCTCCGTAGATCTAGATTAGCAGATGCCACTTTCAAAAGAACTATAAATGGTAAAGCGAAGTGTTCGGATAAACGGTCTCCGTCAATAGTACACTTAATATTTCTATAGAAATCGTTTAAGCCAACAGAAACTCGTCACGTCCGTGTCTGCCATGTTTGCACTATAGGCGCCTTCCTTGGTCTGACATTCACTTTTGCTCATCGTTTCCTATTTGAGGAGGTTTTGCAATGATTTCCATGATAAACAGTTTACAGATTTACGTTGTAAAGTTCTTACTAGTAACTCCGCATTGTCAAACTGTTTTATATTCATACAATGACCGGTTAATGAAAAGCCTTTGAGCTCCCAGAGCGACCTGCTTTTTACCAAACGTCAGTAAAAATCGTCGTCAAATGACTTCTATTCACAAACTGTATTCATGTTCACGATTCCGCCGCACAAAACGTTTTAATGATTTAGTTGACAGATTGCCAACTTCTGTTCAACGAGACGCGAATAAAGCACCGTGCACAGATATTTTATTCGCCTTTTTAGTGTATAAAACCGGTGATCCTTCTTCCGACGATTTTATCACACTTACTCTTCCGTGGTCTCCGAGACTTTTACGAGAATTCTAGTCATACAAATCGTAGGGAAACTGCTTACAAAGCATCCGGTAAGTTGATGCCATAAAACACATACTGTGTGTGGATCGCCAACTTTGTGTTAGGACGTTTTAAGAATTTCTAGGTCTGCTATTGACGAAAATATTTTATCCGAACAATTCGTTTTCCATTGTACAATTCTAAGATGACTCTAAAGTGAGGAATTCGAAGGCACCTATATCACATATGCGACAGACATGGGAAGAAAGTGACAATTGACTTACTTGACTTACTTGCCTTATATCGAGTGCCAGTCTTCCTCCGCCACTCGAACCACTCTGCCAGCCCAGAAACGCCTGCCTGACAATTGACGCAATAAAATAGATACAGTGTGGGGATAACCGAGTTTATGTTGGGACGTTTCAATGACTTCTCGCTGTGATCTTGACGGAAATATCCTATCCGAACAAAATTTTTCCATTATATAGCTCTAAAACGACTTCTGATGGTATACATAACTTTGTTAACAGGAAGGCACCTATGGTACGGATGTGACTGACACATGAAAAAGTTACAAGGTAGTAAAATTCAAGTGGTGTACGGATCACAAAGTTTATGATGGGACATTTACGGATTTCTAGCTACTATGCTCTTGATGGAAATATTTTATCCGAACAATTCGTTTTCCATTGCATATTTCTTAGACGACTTCTGATCATGCATAACTTCTTCGAAAGAATGTAGATACAAACAGCCGTAAAAGTACGAATTGCAATCATGGGATGAAATATATCAACAGATAAGGTAATGAGAAAATACACGATACAGCAGAAGAAGCACAAAAAAGTAGCAAAACGAATTGAAAAATGGAATCTGGTAGAGATTAAGCTTTTGGGGCCTGGTAGGTTAATTTGGGCCCCCTAGCGGCTTGCTCTGGTAAGTACCAGCCTATGGTGTAGTTCCCTTCATCCAAGGTACAATCCACAAACACACTCACAAGTGGCTCTTCACGAAACCATGTCGGTAATAATTTCTGTGCCCCTCCCAAGCTCTCAGCTCAACGATGCGAGCACAAGTGACGTCATCTACCGCTGATGTGTCACTTCTGGTTCCCTGTAATTTTTGGGAAAGGGAAAATGACATATCAATGGCGTCATATTTTATTCATCACTAACAGACTCTGTCACGTACAAATAGTCCCTCCGCACGAGAACTGCAGCGTGAGGTTGCATCCGACCTTGAAACATACATGACATATCACTTTATCGACTGGAAAAGAAATTGGTCGTTTTTTACAAGTGAAAAAAAATGAAAACGTAGGACATAGATAACAGCTAATGGAGCGTACTATTATGCATGGTAACAAATGAAGAGCCAAGTCAAACAGCAAGAATATTTGTAATACTTTTAAATTATTTCAAGTAGACAAATACTGTAAAGGCGTTCAATCAATCACGTTCACGGGAATTCGGTTTCACGGTAGGGAGAAATCAAGTCTTTAAGATTCAAGTTTGATGTTGAGACAAGGGGTAGGTGGGCAGAAGACAGAACAAGAATTTTCGCGGTGGTTTTAAGTTCGCGATGAAGAGGTCACCGCGAAAACAGCTAACATAGAAATCTTTATTGACACGACAAAAGTACAGCGACTTTCGTAAGGTCTTCTACAACTATACATGCAAACAACAAACAATGGTTTACAAAATAAGTAACCTAAGTACAAGTATATGAATGCTTCAACATGTCGAGTTTAACGCATCACTTACACTACTAGTTCTAAGATCTAAACATTCTTTGATATATTTACCTATTTGTACGCAGTAAGGGTTGTCTCCTTCTAGAATGTATTTGAATGTATTTATAGACTGGAATGTATAAAATTCTGTTGAACAAGCGGAAAGAAGGTTGAACAGCATAAAAACACCGGGAAAACGTAGACTCCGTACATCATCAACAATAAAATAGGCGTAATTTCATAAATTCCGTTCCAGCAAAGAGAATCTGGCAACGATTATTCTTTATTTGCACACCTTGAATGAAAACAGGATACTCTCTGCAATCTCCGCCTGCAATAATTCATCCGGTAGATTCCAGAGGGGAAATCGGACAATTAAAGAGCCGACTTTGCACAAAACTATCCTGTCAACTTCCTCAGCACAATTTCCCAACGGCACATCAACATTAATTAGTAACAAGAGCGCATCCAAGAATATCGATTCCGAGTCTTATCTAAAATAGCGTCTCCGATATTCCGGCAGGAATTTAACTGGGAAAATTAGAACGACGACCTTTCGAACAATCCTGGAGAGATTCGTGGGTTCTTATCGGCTGTTCTCGCCACGAGGTGCAACTAATTGTGGTGACGGGATCGGGAGGTTATCGCTTTGACTTTGGGAACACTCGGAGGAAACTGTCAGGAGAGACAAAACTGACAAAGTAAGACGGTAAAGGGAAAGGACAAGAGTTATTCAAGAACGGATTGTAGCGTTAAGGCCGGGACAAGAGAGCTTTCTTTTGGTTTTCGATTGAACTTTTCCTCGCTTTTCACTTTAAGTGACGATTACTGAGCTCTCGAGTGCTTCATTGTGTAAGTGATATAATAACGTTGGTAACGGTGAGGCTCCTACCTTCGAATGTTAGGCCACAGCAAGTAAATTGTATGGATGAGATCTTCTGCAAACTCCGGTCCAATGTGAGAGCGCAAAAAACACAAGATGGCTAAAAAAAATGTATACTATCTGATGATGGGATCGGAAGATTGTCGCTTTGGCTTTGGGAACACTTGGAGAAGACACAAAACTGACAAAGTAAGACGGTGACGGGAAAGGACAAGAGCTATTCAAGGACGGAATGTGGTACAAGAAGGCTTTCTTTTGGTTTTCAATAGAACTTTTCCTCGCATTTTGTGACGATTGGTAATTAAGCTGCCGAATGATTAATTCTTTCTGGTGGTCTCTTCTTCTGTGTAATTCCAGCGGTACATGTAGGGTTCCTAACCTCGAGCGTAACCGTAGGCTAAAGCAAGTAAACTGTGTGGATAGCATTCTTATATTATATGCGAGAGCGCGAAAAAATGGAAGGGTAAAACAAAATGCAGCAGTGTTCAAAATACATTTGTTATATATTAGAGACCATAAACGTTGTAACGAGAGATTTGATTTTGAAGCGGCAAAACATGAAACCACAGCCAATAAGACTTTGATACCGCATTCAAGAAGAGCACAAAGTGACACTACACTCAAAATTAGCACACTAAAATGTCGTTTCTACAAGTACAATCCAGGATACCACGCGACATATATATATATATCTTTCTAATTTTCTTGTCATGGGGGGATGCTAAGTTCCAATACTCCACACACGCACACACACACCAGGATCGTCCTGTCAGTAGTGCAATTTTTTCTACTGCTGACAGGATCCCCTTGTCAATAGCCACTTTTAAGAGTTTACGACGCTACTTTCTGTCTGTGGACGATTACGACACAAATAAGCCGCAAAGCGGTCTTGTTTTCTAGCCGTAAAACGGGCCCGTCCATGCTAGTCGAAGCGACGTCCAGACGACGTGAAAACGCGCCAAGTTGAGTTCCCGCCAGCTCGCCGATCGCGGAGGTTCCTGTGTCAGGGGCTCCTCCAACGGTTAGTGATAACAGAAGGATGTAGAATATTCACGGATCTGCGGAATTACATCTCTACAGCAACTTGATTTATGTCCAGTGCGATGTAGTGGGGAGGGGGGCGACTACGTCGTTGTGAGCTACCAGTTTAGCGATAGCTGCAGGGCCATGTATAAGTCGCTGTAAGGCGTTGACATAATTTGGCGTTCATATTAGACACATGGCTCTATATATAGTCCGTTTTTCTAAGCACGTATAGAAGGTCTAGTCGACGCCGCAGAAATTATCACAATTGTCAAACGTTTTGTGCGCTGTAGATCATTTAGGTCGTACATCAGTACATGTGCATGTTTCCAGTTTTGAAATCAGAAACTTCGGTCACTACCAGTAGTACCATATATAAAGAAACTAAGATAAACAAGTTGACTGTCTTTGAAATGCAGATTAAAATGGGGATCTCTATTAGCACTTGGCAGAATCAGTGATACCACCAGATTGCGATCTCTACCCAGACAAATATAGTAAACAATCTTCTAAATCTGAATTGCCCATCCGGTACTATAAGCAAGGGGGTTAAAATCATGATCAGGCACGCAACAGCAGCTTGTTTTAACTTATGTCACACTGAACAACTTGTGAGACCTACTAGTAAGCCATTCATACATGTATCTAACTCTGCGCAAGGTACTAGTTACTCAAGCAACTGGTGGATAAGATTTGGAAAATGGTCAGACGTTTCAGACAATATCCACTGTCTATCGTCGGTGACCACAATTTTATCCAAAATATACTATAAAAGTATCTAACTCATCTGTTAAAAAGTATCTGTGTCATCCTGCTTCAGTTCCCGGTGAAGGTAAGGCCTGGAACTGAAACAGGATGACACAGGCTAAATTTTACTCCTAGTAGTACTACCAGGTAATACCTAAGGTACTGTCTACTAGTAGTACAGTAGTACATGTACCTGGTTGTGTTATCTTCATTGATTTATCTAAGTCTAACTCCTGATTTTTATACCACCACCCCCTCCCAGAACCCTCCCCTGCACCATGGCGGCGGCCGAGGAGGATTTTGAGTTCCAGTTGCAGCAGGAGGAGATCCAGCAACACAAGAGAGAGCACGGGGACCCCTTCACCTACACGGACCCTGATGACGGGACTGTCTACGAGTGGGATCAGGAGAAACTAGCATGGTTTCCTAAGGTAGGGCACATCTTGGAGTTTTCTTAAAGCATATCTTTGTAGGGTGGTGTAAGTAGGGGACATCTTTAAAGGTTCAGGTCTTGTAGAGTGATGTATGTAGTCCATCTACACGGACCCTAGCCTGATGATGGCATAAAAGCATATATAGTGAATGAGTGGGACTAGGAGAAACTGGCCAGGTTTCTTAAGTGTCGGGATGTCTTAAGATCGTCTAAGGCACATCTTGAGATGGTCTTGAACTCTGGAGACTAGTTCCTTCATGTACACGGGACAGTGTATTAGTGAGACCATGATGGCTTGGTTTGGTTTCCTTAGGTATGGCATGTCTTAAAGTTGTCTTAATAAGACACGTTTTGAAAAGCTTGATATATCATTTGTCTACCCTAAAACGATATGTAGTGAGGATTACTAAGTCAAGATTCTGTATCTTTTTTTTTCCAGATCACTGATGACTTCATAGCTGCGTACCAAGCAAACTACGGCGTGACAGATGCAACACAACAGCGAACAGCATCAACAACACAACAAACACAACAACAACAACAACAGAAGAAAGCGAAGAAGGAGCTGAAGCCGGGGGAGAAGAGAAAGGCTAATGACCCTGAGTGGTTTGATGTTGACGAGGTCAAAAATACAAACGTTTATGTTTCAGGTGAGCTGCTCAAAATTTTGATATTCATAGAAGACTCGTGTTAAAAAATCTGAAATGAATCTTTGTGAATAGACTTTATATTGTTTTCAAACTTTGAATCAAAGTGCCAAACAATACTGTTTTATGTTTCATTATATTGGCAGATATTTATTCATGTTTTTGTTTACCTGTTTTGTTTATCAGGCCTCCCGACAGACATCACAGATGATGAGTTTAAGGACCTGATGCAGAAGTGTGGGATCATCATGGAGGACGCGGAGACAGGCCAGCCCAAGTTCAAGTTGTACCGCGATCAGAACGGACAGCTGAAGGGAGACGGGAGGTGCTGCTATCTCAAGGTACTGTAGGAGAAAAGGGAACATAAAACATACATGCACTTGTTTGTAACTTCACCCTAAGGAGCTAAATTAATGTTTTAACTTGTCCATCTGTGTATCTGTTTTGCTGTGAATCTGTGTGTGTGTGTGTGCGTGTGTGTGTTTCTGAAATTCCCAATGTACACAATACTATATTACAATACAATAAGTGTGTTTGTATGTACGTGTGTCTTTGTGTTCGCTAGTATGTGTCTGTCTGTGTGTGTGTGTGTGTGCACAGGTGTGTGTCTGTATGTGCAGGGGAGTGTGACTGTGAGTGCTTCTTTTTTTGCGTTTCGGCGCATGCACGCCGGAACGCATTGTCCTGGCTTTTACCTTCAAGCAAGGAGGAAGGAACCAGGGAAGCTTGGTTCAACACTGTGTCGCACACAATAAGACCTTATATGGCAATACGTTCTCAAATCCTTGTATAGCCGTTGCCTTATGTGGCAAGAGAGCACGAAAATGCAGGCAGGCTAGATTTGCATGTGACACAGGACGGCGACCGCATGTAACTGCTACAACTGTTCGGAAATATCATTGCATTGTGGTTTCGGACTTTGATATCCTGAAAAATGACCATATTACATCTATTCCACAAGATTGCAGAAGAAAAAAAATGATTTCGTCAAGAAAACGACCAAAAATCGGCATAAATGATACCATATAGTGAGGTTATAGCATTACGTCCAGAATGAATAGTTACGTATCGCAGCTTGGCCGATCTGGCAACGTGAAGCACTTCGGACCCAGAAGATCCGGGTTCGTCTCCGTGCATGGATTTTTTTTTTCTTTTTAGATATTGAATATCAAAAATATATATTGATATTATATTAATCTATCAATATCATATTTATGAATATCATTTTTTTTCATTAATAAATAAAGAAATATTTTATATTTGTTATTTTTAAATATTCATTTAATATATACAAGGCCTTTGTCTTATGAACAGGACTTCATAGATTCCAAACCCGGCATTCGAATTTTTCTGTTCATTGTAATGGAAAATACCGTGCAGCGGCTCCTATGCGCGGTAAGATGATTCTTGCAAAACACTCGCCACTAAACTTCTATCCCCGATGTAAACAGAGGCTCTTGATGTTGTTTGCAAAACAGCGATTCTTTGTTACAGTAGCAAATGCTCCATTGTTCAGTATCGACTTCATTCAGACAACACGGACGTGGAAAGTGGCGCCCCTCGGCACAAAACTATGGGAATTTTCATGAATTTTAGCAAAATTACCCAGGAAAATAAGGAAGAAATGTTGTAAATGCGGAAACCAGAATAATACGGATGAGGTAGCTGTTGATTTGTTTGACATTTGGTAGTCATTTTAGATAGAACCTTAGCTGTTATGAACTTCTATTTCACTTAATTACCATAGTGCTGATGATTCAATGGTGCTTTTTCAAATTTTATGTTTTATTGCGTGCCATGTACATAATAACATTGATAGCTTTTATAATGAGCCTATTATACATTTTACAAATAAGTACAAGTTGTAGGCCAAGACCAGCTTTTTCAAAAGCACTTAAGTTAAGTGACGTAACTTCAAAATTGCTTTCCCCAATCTGCCTTTCTCTATTTAAACAGTACTCATTTCCCAAAATGACAATTTTTCTTATAGACTGAACAGCCCTTGAGTGACTTCCTCTGGCAGATTTTACTTCAAGTAAAGGGAAAAGACAATTCACACTTATAAATGTAGCCGAAACGCCAGCTTTTTTTAAAAGCTCTTGTTTCTTGTACGGTCTGGGAAGGTTGTAGAGCAAAGGGGTGAAGTCTACCCTACATGTTCAGAAGTCACACCATCTAACTGTTCTAACTGTTTATTTCTGCTTCTGTGTTTCATACAGAGAGAGTCAGTAGAGTTGGCCCTGCAGATCCTGGATAACTATGAATTCAGGAGACACTATCTTAACTGTTTATTTCTCCTTATATGTTCTTGATCTTGATAAGATACTAAGCCACACTCCTCTGTTGGAGTAAAGCGCTCAGGGAGGAGTGTGATGTGTCGTTATTGCTCCCTATGAGCACGGCTTCCTTAAACTTGGCAGGTTCGGTGATGTCTACATGTAATGTCCTGTGGAAGTGAGTTCCAATCTCTCACTGTCATAGGAAAGTGGGAGTATATATACCTGAGTGGAAAGAATAGAGTTCTAACTGTTTGTTTCTCCGCCTCTGTTGCAGAGAGAGTCAGTAGAGTTGGCCCTGCAGATTCTGGATAACTATGAGTTCCGGAGCCACACTATCCATGTGGAGCCTGCCAAGTTCCAGTTGAAGGGGGCCTACAACCCTGCACTCAAGAAGAAGAAGAAGAAGAAACAGAAGAAAGAGAAGAACATGCAAGAAAGGTGACATTTTGTTTAGGCCCCACCACTTTATTTTCTTGGTACTCAAACATTTATAGGAAAGTTGGTAAAAAGTCAAAAGCATGAAAATAGAGAATTGGGAGAAAAACTTGAGTCTGACTGAATTCACTCCCTGAAACTGTGTGTACCAAGTTACATACTTTCCTGTCAGATTCCTGTTGAATTTTCAGTTTTTTAGTTGGAGAACTAACAGCTTGAATAGGTGTTGCCTTAGAAAACTTTTTTTCATTATAGATCATATCTGAAGAGTTGGTCTCTTTTCAAAGGAAGAATGTCTTAGCCTGGGTGACAACATTTTTAGCTTTACTCCGCTCGCTCTCTCGGTCGCTTCCATAGCCAAAAACCGAAGCGACAGAGAGAGCTGAGTAAAGCTAAAAAGGCTGGTACCCAGGCTAATATTGGCAGCACTACACCTGTCCCCGCGCGCCCCAGACGTGTGATTAATTAACCCAATTTTGACTTGTAACCAATCAGAGGAGGTATGTAAATAAGGGCGTATGCTAATGAGTGCAGGAGTACATAAAGGGGGAGATTTTAGCATAGAGTACGTGCAGTTTGCCTTTGGAGAGAGGGAGTGGGGGGGGATTAGAGAAGTGGACAAAGGGTAATTTTTTAGAATGGGTATGTTATTTTCTTTCCCCGCCCGCCCTCCCTTTGTCTTATTAAGGCTCGTGGAAAGCATTTGCCTCGCTCTCTGGTCAGGGATGGAACTTTTTCCGCACTCCCTATCTTTTCATCACCTGTCTGGGGCGCGGGGGATGGGTGTGGTTTTGCGAATATTCTACGATTGCAGTCATTAATTAATCTTTTAATGCATTTTTGAGTTATAAAGTGGTCTTTTTGTCCTTTTGTATTTCTAAGATATATTTTTGTGTTCTTTAGGCTGCTTGATTGGAGACCGGAGAGAAAAGAGCCGCTCCGCCCCAAACACGAGCGAGTCATGATCATCAGGAACATGTTCCACCCAAAGGACTTTGAGGTGGGTGCAGTTCACACTCTTATTACTAGGGGGCAGTTTTGAGCTATACCCTTGCCCCCACAAGCTTGTGAAAGGTACATGTAAATCGGCAGACTTTAGACTAAGCCCCAAAGCCCCATCCCGTCCCTATTAATAGATTTTTAGGCAAAAGATGTGCTCAAGTCTTTGTCAGTTTTGAAATTGGGCAACCTTCAGGCAAATTTGGTCACTCGTTAAACCAGCTACATGATTGTAGTGAGTGAGTGAGCAAAGGCAGTTGATAGTGTGACACTAGGCCAACCATATGAAGTACACTTGGGCCTCATATACTTAGTTACTAGACTTTCTTGATTGCTTTCTTAAGCAGTTTGTGTTTCACAGAAGCCAAGAAGGTCTTGTGGTAAATTACTACTAGTAATTTAAAGATGTAAAGCCAAGGTGATTGCAAGCTGTAAGGAAATTCATCAAGTCAAAGATATGGGTCAAGGGGGCTGTACCAACTGATTGCTTGTCTCGAGGAGAAAAATTGATGTCTTATGCCCCTACATGTATCTCACTGTACCCAAGACATGTTGGCAACCTCGCTGTGACCTCGCAATTTGACAGCGCGCTCAAAGAATTTGCTTTGTGTATTTGTTGTCTTTTTAGTAATACTTTTAAGTTTTGCATGATATTCGCATTGTAAAGTCAAGGGTAACACAAGTCCAACTTAGGACGCAGTGAGGTCGGCAATGTGTCCCGGGCCCAGTGAGATAGGGGCTTTAGACCTAGAGCTTTTCGTAAATGGCTACATGTACTTACAAAAGTGATAGTTTGCTTCAAATAAAAAAAATTGGGGTAGGGGAGCATCTTGGGTTAAATTGCATGTCTCTGGAAATTGGTATCCAAGATCTAGTACACGCACATGTAGCAAATGGCTACAAGGGTGATGGTTAGATTCAAACAGATTCGTCAAGTCGAAATTCTGGGCAGGAGAGAATTTGATTGCATGTCTCAGTAGAGAAATTGACATCTAGAAAAGATTAGTTCTAGACCTACATGTACATCTAGTAGTAAATTGTTAATGGCTACTTGCAAAGGTGATACTTACATTCAGACAAATACATCAAGTCAGGGACAATTGCTGGTTGATTACCTTTCGCAAGTAGACAAATTTATATCTAACAAAAGGTCTATATTTATATATGGCCTCCGTCGGTCAGTATTGACCATGGTAAAATCCTAATTCACAACAGCCCTACAGCATCGACTATGGCTAAACTGCCCTATACGAGAATGGCAGTCTCTGCCAGAAAAATCACGTTCTGTAAGCTGACTCAGTTCTGTTGCAATGCTCTTTTCTGCGGATCCGCTTTTCTTCTGCGCTGTGCATCAGTCTGGCTTCTCCTGATTTGAGCTGTCTGGACAGTGTGCATCTCCACCTGGAATGGTCACTTGCAAGGTCCTCCCAGTGCTCCATATCTATGGACCTAGACCTACTACTTGTAATGGTAAATGGCTATTTGGAAAGGTGGTAGTTACATGACGTACATGAACATTCAAGTGGATACATCAAGCCAAAGGTTCAGGTCAGGAGGTGAGCGTCTGTGGTTGATTGCATGTCTCCAGTACAGAATTGATACCTAGCAGAGGGTCTACTGGTAATACTAGTAAATGGCTACACGTACATGTACTTGATAGATGAAAACAAAATCGTCTTGTCAAAAATTCAGGTCAGGGGACTATCTTTAGTTGATTACATGCCTCAAATAGACAGATCTACATGTACATCTAGAACAGATTAGTTCTAGACCTAGATCTAGTTGCAAAGGTGATACATGTAGTTAGATTCCAACAAATTTGTCAAGTCATTGATGTACATGTAGGTCACAGGAGCATCTATGGTTGATTGCTTGTCTCATGTAAAGAAATTGGTATCCAAGATGTGTTTCTAGTAGTTGATGACTACTTGCAAGTGATAGTTAAATTCAGACACATACAATGTAGATCAAGTCAAATATGTAGGTCAGGGTGTGTTCTTTGGTTGATTGCATGTCTCGAGTAGAGAAATTGAGTAGAGACGTTGAGGATAATTGTACAGAAGGTCTAGACCTAGAATGAATGAATGAACTTTATTGCTTGACATTTGCACAATCATGGTACTTGCAAAGGTGATAGTTAGATTCAGACAAATAGATCAAGTTCAATTTGTTTTACATGTATGTCAGGGGAGCTTCTTTGGTTGATTGCACGTCTGGATATTAAGTCTGCCATGACTTTACTGGGTCAGACAGCAATACAGGAGATGATTACTACACAAAAGGCATTAATAATGATCAAATCATAATGAATTATAAATGATTGTGGTTGTCAAAAGTCAAGGACACTTTTGATTTCTCATCCCTCTGGGAAATCTACCAACAAAATTGTAGAAGTGTTCCATTGACAAAGGTCTTCAGCTTGTGCCATTCTTAACCTTCTCCCTGCTGCCTGACCCCATAACAAACACAAATTTGTTGACCAATGGCTACCTTAGCAGAATGAAGGTTAATTCAATGCAAGTACATGTAGACATGATTTTTTCCTCTTCAAATTCTACACAATAAGCCAATGTGTAGAATGTGTCATTGTTGGATCTACTTCCATAGCTATTGCACAAATTTTGGATCAACATAACTAGGAATTTATCAATCTAGATTGTAATAAAGCCTTACTTTCTCCTGTAACACAACCACAGAGCCAGTTAAAATGACACACAATTTGAGAGCAAAACACACTTGTTGTAACCCTATCAAGAAATCTCTGAATCCCTCGGGAGAAATTCATCATGATTTCTCCCTCGGTTTCCCACAAAGGTGCAGGATAAAGACTCGTTAGCTAATTACCTCATTAAGGCATTAACACGCGACAGGAAGGAGACAGCTCGTTAAGCCTCTTCATTGACGAAGGATTAACCATGGTGCCTACACTATCTACCTCATCTTTTTGGTCTTCTGATTTTTGATAGGAGACATTGGTTTTATTGTTTGCTATGAAACAAAGCCAGAGTTTTACCTTTAGATACTTTGACCTCTATTTTCTGGAGATATGATTTATAATGCCAAGCCTCTTTCCTCTTTTATGTTGCTAACTTAAAGGATTAAAAATAGTCCCCAGGCTATCAGTTTTATCTTTTTGGTCTTTTGAATTTGATTGTCCATATATATATATATATGAAACATTGGTTCAATTGTCCATGATGAAATAAAGTCAGGGCTTTAGTTTAGATACTTTTACTTCAATTTTCTGCATATATGATTTATAATGCTAAGTCTTTTTGGATTGAAAATGGTTCCTATGCTATCAGTTTTATCTTTTTGGTGCTTTGATTGTCCGTATAAACCACTGGTTCGATCGTCACTTCGAAATAAAGTCAGGTTTTAGATACTTTTACTTCAACTCTCTATATGATTTAGAATGCCTAGTCTCTACTTCGTCTATGGTGTCAAATTACACAGAATTAAGACTCATGGTCCCTATATAATATCAGCTTTTTGCTATTCTGATTCTTGATAATTATGAAACATTCAATTTTGGTTCAATTGTCTACTTGTTTATGAAATAAATCCAGGGTCTTACTTGTACATTTGCATTTTCTGCATATCATGAAATTCAAGAATTGCCATCTACAATGTACAAGTATTATATAAATTCAGCCTGACAAAAATATTTCAGAATCTAAAAAAGTAAAAGGTTTTTCAAAGGATTTGAGGGATAATCCTAACCCCAATTATTAGGATAATAATACTAGATGTTACATTTTGTGTGCAAGCAGGTCTAAACCTCGCGAGACAGGGAACAACAGACCATAAACCAGATGGTGAATGTACTGATAAGGAGATCCATTCTTGCCAAGATAACTTAAAAGACGACTTATCTCTGCTTTTCAATCCCAAAGGACTTGGGATCAGTTTCGCTACTTCTGCTTTCATCCTGTGAAGTTGGTTTATCGTGATTTATCACGATAACACCAAACAAAGGAGGAATTCCTTTCTAAATCCGACAAGATAGGAATGAATACTTGTTGACAAACTCCTGTTACATTGTTGACATGTTGAAACACAGGTCACTTTAGATTTGGAAAGTTTTCGGCACTTGCACGGCTCAACTGCAAATGACATGTTTTAGATTGTTGTTTTCTTGATTGTTTAAACATTTAACAACTGAAAGAGGCAGCTTTTCCCATTATATCATGTAATCTTTATTTTGCATGTAGAAAATAGCTACTTTTGGAGACTTTTTAAATGAGCCCTGGCTTCACAACTTGAAAGTAACCAGACTGTATAACATGTAAACAGGACTCATGCACAAGCTGCACTTGCATGGTTCAGCCACAAGGAGGCGCTTCTACACCATGCTCTGTAAGCTGAGAAACCAGTTGTCTCTCCTCACCTTCATCACCCATCAAAGGTGGAATGGTAGTCAATCCATTAAGACTGCAGAAAAATAGCTCACCTGGAGAATAGACAAGATCAAAAGGACATTTTTATTATGAAAATACAGGCTCAACTCTCTGACTAATTTGAAAATCAGTAACCTGGCAATCCACAAGTCTGTCCAAAGGTTGTTGACAGCGTGCAGCTCTTCTAAAGCTGTACCTGCACTGCACCTTTCCAGTCACTAGGTGGAGCTGCTCTACTAGTCTGTCACTAAACCATTCAACCTTCAGTTGCCTGGCCCTTCCTTCATCAACCACTGCTGTCATTATTACCTGCACTGCTTCATTCCAGCCAGTAGGTGTCGCTGCTGCACTACTAAGTCACTAACCTCCATCCTGTTCCAAATTTACAAGTCTCCCCTAATTTCCCAAGCCCTTCCTTTATCTGCCATAAGCCCATAACTGATAGTTATAAACTGTCCTTGCTACCTGCAATGATTCATTCTGACCACTATAGGTGTCGCTGCTCTACCTGGGCCACAAACCTTCACCCTGTCCCAGATTTTCATGTCTCCCCTAATTTGCCTAGAAACACCTTCTTCATCAAGCACTAGTCATTCCTGCTGCACTGCTTCATTCCAGTCACTAGAGGGCGCTGTTGCACTGTAAACCACGCAAACCTTCACCCAAGTTCACTGTGTCCCAGATTTGCAAGTCTCGCCTAATTTGTTAAGAAACTCCTCCTTCATCAACCACTAGTCATTCTTGCTGCACTGCTTCATTCCAGCCACTAGGAGGCGCTGCTGTGCTGTAAACCAACCTTCACCCTGTCCCAGATTTACAAGCAAGTCTCCCCTAATTTGCCCACCGCCCCTTCCGTCTGTATTTTGACAAAACTAATCCGTGGCTGACAGAAAACTTCCTCCCGCGCGGCCTTGCCTGTCCGCCCTGGGGGCTGGCGGCGGGTGTTGTGAAATTTTATCCCCCCCGCTCCGTATCGCCCCATCGCACCGCGGCCCCTGCCCAGTTCCTGTGCTGGTCACGCGAGGAAATTCCTGTGTTTGGCCCAGTTTTTATATTTCTTGTCTGTTTGTTTCTTGTGGTTTTTCTCTCAAGATTCTGGAACAATTTTTCCTAACCAAGAAGAAAAGATGAAAACTAGGAAAACTTGACTCTGATGTGCTCCTGTGCAGTTTATGAAACATGCGAAGAAATTCCTGTGTTTGGCCTAGTTTTTATACTTGTCTGTTTGTTTCTTGTGGTTTTTCTCAAGCACTGGAACAAGTTTTCTTGTAAGTTGTAGCAAGAAGTAAAGGTGAAAACAAAGAGTAGGAAGACTTGACTCCTGTGAAGTTTCTGTGCTGGTCACGCGAGGAAATTCCTGCGTTTGGCCCACTTTTTACACTCGTCTGTTTGTTTCTTGTGGTTTTTCTCTCAAAAACTGGAAGAACTTTTCTTTCCAATCCAAGTTAATTGTCAACAACGGTTAGTAGAATTGGTGCATGCTGTTCTTGCAACCACATGTACGGTCACAGAATTTGACTGTGCTTGTATTAAAATCCCTGCGTTTGTTACTTGTGGCTTTTGTCAAGAACTGGTGCAATTTTGTTCCAATGGTTTCTATCAGTAAGCTTTTCTAATGTGAATGTTTCTCAGGTATTGGAACTTATTGTTACAGTAGTTCTCCTTGAAACACCTAGAGTCTAGTACTATGGCCAATCAATCAATCAATCATTCGCAGGCATCAGTGTCTGATGCATGGCGGCTACAGACGTGCATAGGGCTCGCCAGGCTGGTCTGCTCTCGGCATAGACCCTCCAGTCAGTTCTGGTGATACTATGGCCACACCATTTTAATTTCTTGGTTAATGGAATTTAAAAAAAATGCTAGATTGGAAAATCAACAGGAAAACAGAATCTCAGAGGAAAGTTTGTACTTTGGTGCACACAATTTCAGGGAATGAATAGGGTCAGGTGCAAGTTTTCACCCCAGCCTTTTGTTTTCATGTTGTTGTTTTTTTTTGCTAAAATTTAAAAAAAAAAATCTGTTAACCAAGAAATTTAGATGGTGTGGCCTATTGGGAACACGTCAAGCAGAAGCTCTGATGTCAAGTTCCTCGTCATTCTTGCAATGGTATCTGTGGGAAATTGACTGTGATTGACTGTGTTAAAGAATTTCTGACAGGTGTTTAGCCATTTTAAGACTTGTCTGTTTGTTGCTTGTCTTTTTTCAGAAGAACTTAAATATTGTAGAACAAGTTTTCTTTTTGACAATAGCAGAATGATCTAGGTGTGCTAACAGTGTGCATAATAACAGTTACTGAAGAGTGAAGGTACTATTATAAGACTTTCCCATCAGACTCTGTTTTCATGTTTATCTGCCAGTTTGCTTGTTTGTTTTCATTCAAGAACCAAAAACTCAAGGCCACGCCAATTTATTATCTAACCAACACGTTAAATTGATGTAACCTAAGCAAGAAGGTTGTTGTAAGGTAGTAGCTAACCCCAGGCACCGCATTTCCCACATTCTCATGTCGTGTAGTTTATTGAAAGGGTCAAGATTTTGACAAGGTTAACGTGTGAGCATCTTGTATAATGCTTGAAATGGTCTCCTTAATTGTCTGGAATTACGAGTACATTTTGATGGTCATCTTCTGACATTTCATCTGCGTAATAGTACTAATACTTAGCCTCAATAGCCTGGGTGCCATCTGATTTGAGGAAGTGAGGTATACATTTCATCTGTGAGCCCAGGCATAGTGGTAGTAAATTGGATGGCACCCAGTCTATGTCATTCACACAATTTATACAAAATGCTTGTTGTTTGTGGAAATAGTTAATAAAATGAAGACTATTGTTACATCATGCTCTAAAATGAGTACAATACAGGACATGGAAAAGTAGTAAATATATTTACAACAACAATTTACTAACATTTATAAGATATGCACTGTTACATGTACATGGTATTGTATAAGCTGAACAGTCTTTGCACATCTAAAAACCAAGTACTACTTGTAGTACTAGGTACGTATGAAAGCAAGTCAATGAAGGGTACTGATTGCATTTCTGATTTATTTGTATATTTCTTTTTAGATATTGATGAGTAGGAATTAAGCTCTAATATATCAGAGCCAACAAAGCATTGATCAATACAGCTACTAGTACATGCACAAAGATGGGGAAAATATCAAGTCAAAGAAGTGTGAAAAATCTACTAGTAGATAGACAATCTAGACAGACAGAGTAAAATTGATGCAAGAACAGTGATAACATTCCGATCCCTGTGTTAATGTGGTAATTGGTGTGCTGGCATTCCGAGGGTCACAGATAGACATCAACACTGTATAAATAGTGTAGAGATAAATATCTTTCATGACCATGCAACGTGTGAATTGTATGTAATACTCAGCCTATATTGTCAACTATAATATTATGCCAGGTCACACATGTACATAATGTACACATGACAATAATCAAACGCTATTTTGTAGTGTTGAGATTCAAGCCTTGTATAGTATTGATTTCTGCTACATGTGGTTGTTGCCATATCATGTACGATTATTAGCGATACATTTTTTTTCCTAATATCTGCCACCTTGAAAAAATGCGTATATTTTAAGAGATTTCCAATGCAACATCCTCAAATAATGCACTCCTACATGTATATTCCGCACTCCTACAGGGATACTGCACTAGAGATCTCTCAAGCACACTGTTTTTCAAAGTGGCTGAATTATGAATTTTGTCAGATTATGGAGGTTATATTCATCAAGCTTCCCAAATCGTACGTTGCTGATATCTCGTCCTGTAATCTGAAGGATTTTATTTCTTCAAATTACAGGTTGCAAGCTTATATTTTGACCCTTTGATCAATTTAAGATTTTGTAGAATTTCTGTAAAACAGCCCCAATAGTTTGTAAAGCTTACAATTGGTCGGAAAACCCATGGCAGTTATCGTGATGCTGTGAACAAAATCATGATGAAGAAGTTTTGACATTACCAGAATGTTCAAATGAAAATAAGAAACCATGAATCATGTCATGTGTGATCTCTGATGTCATCTGGTCACATTTTTGCGCCGTGTCGTTCTTTGTGCGAGGTCGCGCGTCAGGACCAGGGGTCGATTCCACGGACTTCCTGCCCCCAGGCATGCTGGGTAATGTCCCTCTTCCTGCCCTGGGGCATTATGGGAAGTGACTGTCACCCAGCCTACAATTTGCGGGTGTTGGAAATTCACTGAAGTTGGCGGCGCCTAAATTTTGCAGCACCCCTGGTTGAAAATCAAAAGTGAAGAGTACTAAAGACTTTTCACAAGGCCTTCAAAGTGGCGAGAAAATCAACGTCGCTAGGCCAAAAGATAGCAAATTACGAGCAAAAATACCGGGGAAATATGGGCAGAAAAACTTTAACTCAAGATTTTAGAGGGATTCCTGCTTAGCAAACCCTCAATTTTTCAAAAAGTAATAAACGTACCGTCTCAAATAAGAAAGTACCGGGTGGTCACGGTGGTCACGTTGCTATGGATCTGTCAGCGTTGTTATGCAAAAGTTTCCCGCCCACAAGCGGGGGTGCCATTAGCCGGGCGGTATAGAATAACAACAACACAAATCTTGCACAAAATAACGCATGATCTGATTATCGCACTAAGAAAAAAATACATGCACACGCAAACTACATTAGTTCGCTTTGAAAATCTGTATAATATACGAGTTGACCGCGAACACGGCGCTTCAAATTACCCGCGTTTGATACGTGTATGTATAGGTTTCTTTCGGTCATTGAACTTTGAACCTATGGACTTTTTGGTCTAATTTACGTAGCAAACAATAGTTTTATACATACTTTAGACTTTAGGAACTTTGAATCCAATTTCTATTGAGTAGTTTTTGATGTCTGAGAGATTTTAACTTATTTCGCCAATTTGTTTGGACGTCTTCTCCCATAGTTCCCTATCAGCCCAATAGAATCTTATAATTTTTTTTCAAGATGGCGGCTAGATAGTTGGCTTTCGGACGGTTGTTTTTTTGTCGAATTCTAGCGTTGGTATCGGGAGATATCACCCAAAATACGAATCGAACGCTTTATTTAGAACTTCACGTGGAAGAATGGTTATGTTCTGGAAAGATAATGAGCTTGTCGGTAAAGATCACAGTACTTCGCTAGCGTCTGTTCTGGGGCGGTTAATCCAGATGCAAATGAGTGGGAAATACCTCCATTGTATTTGTCGCCCGGACCAAGCGAGATAATTACCCGCGAATTTCAACTACCAACGAGGCCGCGAGGGTTTGTAGAGACAGAAACCTCGACCAATTTCTAATAAAAAGACGTCTGAACGGTACCATTGGTGATTGAAATACGCGTGGGTAAAATAATGTAAAAAAACACACGAATAAGACCCGCAAGTATGTTATCTGAAAAAAACAGAACATGGCGTCGGAACATGGCGTCGGTTTGAAAACAAAGAAAAATCCAGTTCTGCTGTCAAACAATCACACTCTGTCATCTCTTCCGTATTTCCCCAGCAGTTGATTTACCCATTGATTTACTCATGGGTATCTTTATACAACGTACATCTCCTTTGTATAGGAATGCACCATTTTTTTCTACCAGTCAAAGCTGCCAGGAAATTTTTAGTGTCAGCACAAGCCGACATATTCGGCATATCAAACGCTGGCGTGTACACTGTTACCACGATGGAATTACGGTCTTTGGACCGCGTTATAGTACAAAAATGACGAGAAGGAGTTTGTTATTAGAAAGAATACGTTTTTAGATCGGAAAACGTAGGGTGTGATTATTGAGTGGCTGTGTAGGACAGCGCCAGACACGTCAGTACACCAGTTCTTGTCAAACACGCAAATGTATCAAGGTGAGTGCTACGTTTTGGGGTCTCTGTATGTGGTAAAATTCAATGTTTTTGTTTACAATGAAAATATTCGACTTCATCTATGAACTATCCGAATTCTATTTGTTAATTTTAAATTTCTGCGTGTTTAAGAAAGTAATGTACGGAATATAGGCCGGGGTATTGTTTATCATATCGGCGGGTTCTGCGGCGTCTCCGGCGGTTGCGCATATATTCTAGAACCCTCGGCCGGGAATTACGGCGAGTTATGGCGGAAACTGCGATTTCTTGATGGCCTTGGTTTGGGCGTTCTGTGTGGTAGGATAGACCAAAATATAGCCAAGAAATAATTGAAACGGTGGTGTCAGTATGAAGCTTGAGAGCGTGGGAATGATTGAAATGAAAGCTGGGGTATTGTTAATGTGTTAACCAGAGAACAATAGAGGCGGAGACAAGGCGTGCATTTGAAAAGGACAAGTTCGCGGGCAAAATCCTGCTCGGCTTGGTGCAACCAAAACAAATCTAGTTCCCGCCTGCAAAGGCGTAAACCAATCAGCTACTGTTGCCAGTAGTGACAGGGGTGATTGACATCGATTCCTCATCAATATGCATGCTTTACAAGTGAGGAAAAATCAAGGCCTTTTTGACCACCGTGGGTGTTTGAGGGTTAAGTACGTGTCTTTCGCATTTATTGTTTTCCCTATTTTTAACTGATTTGGACAAACGTTTGAAGTCTCTCTGCTCGTCAATTACGTCTTGCCAGACACAAAGACATAAATCACTGGCTTGGAGCGGAGTTTTGCAAGAAATGTAGTAAACGGTATCATCGAAACATTCCATACAGTTTCTATGTTCGTTAATTGGCGTTAATTACCATGTTTTAAGTCTCCTAATGAGACATCTCCATTCGGTGCTGACAGAAGTGACAGCTGTTAAAGCGTGCGTTTATCGAAGCAGATGCTCAACCTAAATATCTGAGATTTTTTTCTTATTCATCAGTCGTTGTTAAGGTATTTGGGCTCAGTATATCTTCGGACAAAGGGATGTGGACACAGCTTTTTTTTAGCCTCCATAGCAGGCTCTTTGGGCCTTTTTTTGTGCTTTCGCTGATGACTTATGTGCTCATTTGTGCAGCCAGCCCATAACCAAATTGTTACCCGGCCTAATGGTTATGGACTGGCTACACAAACTAGCCTGGGTGCCATCCTATTTCTACCGGGGCTCCTACATTTGCTACCCTAAAAATTGTTTAGGGTTGCGAATGTACAAAATGTAGGAGTCCCGGTAGAAATAGGATGGCACCCAGGCTAGCACAAACAACCCAGTACAAAAAGACATCATCAGCAAAACCCCCCAAAAAGGCCCAGAGAGCCTGCTATAGAGGCTATCTTTCTTTAGTGTGTGGCTCATGCACACCTGCAGTAGCTGTAAGGTTTGTACCTAGACCTGGAGAAAAAAAGTTGTGTTTCTGGTAACCCGACTAAGAGAGGGCCTGCATGGGGGGGGTCCCGACAACGTTCTACGCTAATTTTGGAGGGCCGGCTACGTAATACGCTAAATTCAGAAAGCCTCCCTACGCTCTACGCTAAATTATGGAGTGGTCGGCAACGCTCTACGTAAAATTAAAACGGCCGATTACGCTCTACGTAAAAGGGGCATGCAGGCCCTCCTAAGACTGTGTTATTAATATTTTAGAAACACAACATTGATTTCCCTAAGATGTTGAACATACAGGTATTTGAATAGAAACTGGTTGATTTGGAAAGTGGCACTGTTGAGCTGAAGCTTGTTGACAGATGTAAAGACTTGTTTAACAGATTTTTTTTCAATTCAAACAATAAGAAATCATGAAAACAGAAGGCTGGGGTGAAAACTTGCACCTGACCCTGTTCACTCCCTGAAATTGTGTGCACCAAAGTACAAACTTTCCTCTGAGATTCTGTTTTCCTGTTGATTTTCCAATCATTTTTTTTAAAATTCCGTTAACCAAGAAATTAAAATGGTGTGGCCTTAAGTTAGACCAAAAAGTGGTCACATTGCCCAAGTGGTCTTTTGTACAGGTTTGACTGTATATATCATTGGCCAGGTCGTCTTCATGTAGAGGTGGTCACTAGTACATGTTTGATTATATATAGAGATATCTGACTCCAGTGTATCTAAACTGAAAGTGATGTTAAGTTTTCACAGCTATTATCCAGCTCAAGCTGCAGTCAATCAGGGCTCAGACAGGGCTTAGTGGGTCGCCGGGCGACACCCGACGACCTGGGGTCGTTTAGCAGCCTCCAGGCAGGAGATAACGGGAGATTATGGTACAAAGGCCGGCAAGACGCCTGCCCTTATACTCCTTAAGAAAATCTTTGCCCTGATGTCTTTTTTTTTTGAGATTGAGATCTGTGTAGTAGACATTTATAATCATAATCAGATTTTGAAACTTTTGAATCAAAAGTGATAATGTTAGATCCAAAAGCAGCGGGATAAGCTGAAAGAATTGTGGCACTTTTGATAGATGTATGCTTTGAGGTCTTTTTCTGTCTATCAAGAATATTACTGTAATATCATTAGATTAAGATTCATATAATGTATATTAATTTTGAAGATTGAAGTGATAATTTTAGTCCCATTAGAAGTGGGTATCATCAGAAAGAATTATCATAATGCCTTGATCTTTCAGTTGCTTGAAGGAAAAACTTCATAGACTTGTAGGCCATGTTTATATGAAGCGGTTGACCTTGGTTCACCCGGCTGTGACCTTTTCACCTTTCCTTGCTCAAGGTCATGAGAAGGAAACTCTTCACAAAGCGGAGGTGTAAACTTTTGTGTCATCGGTATTATCAGCCAACACTTGCGCTGAATACATGCGGGTAACACAGCAAACACAGCTTTGTATGTTTGTTTGGGAGTGGGACCGACTTGGAAACTTTATCCCATGTTCACTGCAGCTAGTTTTGTGTCTCGTTCCTTTGTGTGAAGTACGGAGGAATCTTGGGTCGAGTCCCAAATACAGTTTATGCAACATGTTCATCCTATCTGAAAGCTCTAATTTGGTACTACAGGTGTGAGAAACAAAAAGTTATGAACGCTGGAGTGTAAAGCTCCTGGTTAGAGCGTCCTCTAGGATGGGGCGTGAAAAAAAAGGAGGCCCTGTGTTTGAGGAGAGCCACACCTTGAGCACATTAAAGAACCCACCACACTTATCTCAAACTCAAAGAGTAGGGGTCCTTCCCGGTGTATCAAACCTAATAAAGTGATTTTGCACACGATTGTGCAGCTTGTGCCGACTGTACAAAACTGGTGTGTTACACATGAAGGTGGTTTACTGGTAATGCAAAACAAACAAACTTCTCATTGACAAGTTGATTGCATTTTGTGCTGTTGTCTCTAAAGGAAGAAAATTCCACTGTTGACATGCATTTATTATGTACATGTATTATGTCTGTGCATTGTATTTGTATCCAGGCAGCCTGAAAAACAGGTCAAGAGACCTGAGTGTGTCCGCTGGCTAAATAAATAAATGAAATGTATGTATTATGCCATATGGTAATAATTTCTTTATAAAGATCACAAGACCATTTTTGTTTCATGCTTAGCCACATTCAATAAAAATGTATTCCCCCACAGTAGAACCATTGACTTGCTGGGTCCTATTGTTTTGTAAAACGTTAATTAACTCCTTATTTCTTGTGTTTTTAGGAGGACCCTCTGGTGCTGAATGAGATCAGCGATGACTTGAGAGAGGAGTGTGAGAAGTTTGGCATTGTCAAGAAGGTTCTCCTCTTTGATGTGAGTAGTGATTTTTTGTACCTTTTATTTCTACCTGTTGCTGTATTTATGTAAGGAGGTACACGTAAAAGCAACATCCCACATGTATGTACTGTACATTTGTATAATATCTTTAAATGGTATGATGGCCTCATAGATGTATGAAATCCCTTCGAGAGTTCTTTACTTTACATAAAGAAGTTTTGTACGAAGAAAGTTTAACTTTAATTCGTTTCAAGAGGTGTTCTGCAATACATGAGCTACATGAAAATGGCATACACTTGTTTCTTAGAATGGTCACATTGGTCACAGTGGTCCTTACATGTATGTAGAGGTGGTCACTAACAGGTTTGACTGCATTTGAACACTTTGTTTAATATCTGATTCATGATAATTTGTTATTGACTCCCATTGCAGAGGCATCCAGACGGCGTAGCTTCTGTGGCATTCAAGGAAGCAGAGATGGCGGACGCTGCTGTGGCCGCGCTCAACGCCAGGTGGTTCGGAGGTCGTCAGCTCAATGTGGCCTTATGGGATGGGGTCACTGACTATCAGGTGAGGGTCAGAGGGCATGGGTCATGAGTCAAATGTCGATGTTTGACCTGAAACAGAGATAAAGTCGTTAACAGTTTGTCCACTATTTTACTAAAAATCTTACATGGAACTCAGACTTGATATCAAAACTGTTTTACTTTTGAAAAAAGACTGTTTCAAAAAAGAGTTTCAAGTGACTTAGTGACATAACCATCATCTTACATTGCAAAGCAAGGTTGAAATCTAAATTTGCTATTTCATAAAGTTTAGCTAATATACCAAATATAAAAAAGCCAACTGATAAGTCTGAAAACTAAGCTACAATATGAATGACTTTGCAGAATACAATCATGACTTTATTGAGAAAAATACATGATTGTACAATGTATAGACTGAGGTGACCCTGACCTTGTGCCCCCCTCCCCCTTTGACGTTGTGCCCCCCTCCCCACCCCAGATCCAAGAGACAGACCGAGAGAGGGAAGAGAGGCTGAAGAAATGGGAGGAGTTTCTGGACAAGGGGGCGGACATCAAGAAAGAGGTAACCACGGAAGCAACAACGTCAACAACAACAACAACAACAGCAGCTAGCAGCAGCACAGCAGGAGAGTCAGATAGAGGGAAAACAGAAGGATGAAAAAGTGAGAGGTTTTTTTAATGAAAGTTGATCTCTTGATAGAAATGCGGCCACGATAATAATCACACCTCTAAAGAAAGCCTGACTTAGGTCATACTGTCATACTGATAGGTACCTCTTTTCTTGCCTACACATGTACATGTATTCTGTATCATGTAATTTTGAGGAAAGATAACTTACAACCAAGATGACTACATCCTCGTAGTTGTTAGTCCAGTAACAGTAAGCTTAGATTATTTTTAGCAGCATTATGAATCCTGTCTATAGTGCCCACCTGTCAGCAGTGACTATTGACATGTTCTGTACTCTATAGGTTTGTTGAAAACGTGTTACACATTCAAAGTAGTTGCTTTCTAAGAAAGCCATCAGTGTTGTATAACTTGAGATGTTGTGTTGACAGGAACCTGACTAAAATTTCTTTCCCAATGACCAACTGGGCAATACGAAATTCTTGTTCAACTCATGTATGAAATGAATTTGAAATGTATTTGTGTTGATCTTGTCACAACAAAGGCTTAAAGTGTCTGCATTTTTTAAGGTCTGACATAACAAACAACTGACAGTTGTATTACAGAAAATCTCTCTGAACTAAGATTTTCAATGTTGATAAAATGTCTTACTACTAGGGATGAACCGCTAATCATATACATGTGAGGGTGTGTCATGAATCGACTATTAGATTTAAGGGATGGACCTTCAATTATCTATGGAAGGGTGCCACTTGTTTCTGGAGGTTACGTTTTCTATGAAAAAAGAAGATATTTTGTATGCACAATTACAGCTGTCAATAGAAAATTAATGAATGTATCGGAAGTCAGAATTCTCATTAAATGTAAGTAAACCAAAATATGATTTTTTACGAGCTTCATACATTTGAAATAAATTTGTTATTGTTTGTGAACCTTCACCCTAATCAGTGCCCCCTCCCTATCTAGTGCTGAACCACCCCCAGGCAGTGCCCCCTCCCTAACCATTACTGAATCCCCCCCTAACCAGTACCGAACATCCCCCTCCCCTAGGTGGTATCCCCTCTCTAACCAGTACTGACCCTTCCCCACCCCTAGGCGGCACCCCCTCCCTAACAGTACTGACCCTCCCCCACCCCAAGGTGGCACCCCTTCCCTAACCAGTACATGTACTGAACCTCGCCCAGGTGACACCCCCTCCCTGACCAATACTGAACCTCCCCCTCCTTTCACCCCCCTAGGCAGTACCCCCTCCCTAATCATCTGTCCTTCCGTCCCCTGGGGCCCTTCCTCCCAACACCCCAGACACGGCTTTAATGAACTTTAATTAAATGTTTACTTTCCGCGCACAATAGGACAGGAACGCTGTCTTGTGTCAGTGTACGAGTGGTTCCCGACGAGGTGTCATTTAACGTTGGTTAAGTTTGAGGTGCGAGTAGAATTTATTGGCTTCTCCGGCCAGGTGTGTTTTTTACGAGTTTGTCTGTTGAAGACGTGTATTAAAAAGATTAAGATATGGTATGTATAGGATATTTGTGGTTAGTAGCAGCTGTATTAGGCAGGTGTTGTACTTGTAAAAACACCTTTTTTGTGAAATACATGACTGTATGATATGTTTGAAACTTATACATAGACACCAAAGGAAAAGGTTTTGCCATTATTTTACAGCCTTTCATACTATGTACATGTAGCTATGGAATTGAATAGAATATTCCATGGAAGTCAATGTACAAATGAGCTAAAGAACTTTTCAAATTGATAACATGTACAAGTCATGTACACTTGAATGCTGACTAGTCTGTTAAGTTATGTCAATGAACATTGCATATTAATACAAAATAAAAATCAATCACACATGGATGAATTCTCTAGAGGGTCAGACATTTCAGATAGCATCCACTATCTTTCGTCAGTGCCTCTCATTCTCAGTCACTGATCAGAGATAGTGGATGCTGTCTGAAATGTCTGACTCTATAGAATTTATCCAGTTACTTGACTTACATATTTATCTTGTGTTACAGTGTGTAAAGTTGATTTTAACAAAACAATTAACATTGAGTCTTTGTTTATCAACTAGTAAAACAATTAGCACATCTACATTCATACAATTTTTGTTTGTACCTCCCTTTTCCAACCTCTTTGATTTGTTTGTTTTCCTGTATTCCCTTATTGTTTGTTTTCCTGTGTTCCCTAAATGGCATGCAGCAAAATACTTGTGTTTGATCTAAAAGTTAATGTAAAGGATTTGTAAAATATATCTGCCTTATTGTGTGATACTGCTGTTTATTTTGATAGAAACTTGATAGCCACTGATATAATGATTGTATTTACCATGATCCTAAAATTTGATATTACAAACCTTCAGAGAAAACGAAAACTACGAAATGATCACGTATTCTCGCGTACTCAATCGTGTGCTTTGTAACAAACATGTTTCTATTAAAACTAAATTAAGTGAAAAAAGTATAGCGCTCAGCATTTTTGTACAACATCATCACTTTACAAGATTAAGTTTCTTTTACCTTTGGTATGCAGTCCGGCTTTGTTGTTCATTCCAGTACTTAAAAACATCTTTAAGAAAGTCTTTGTTCTTACCGTCACACCCTTGATTACAGAAACTAACACTTCTTTCCTTATACAACATAAGACCCTATTTGGTCTTAAGGCCACACCAATCTCATTTCTTAGTTCTCGGATTAAGAAAAGATAAAGCTGAGCTCGAAGATTTACATGAGAAAAGAGTCTGTACTTTGGTACACACAGGTAATGAGAGAGTGAATCTAATATAAGTTTCATGATTTCCTCCCAGCCTTTTGTTTTCATGTTGACCTATTGAAATTTAACCAATAATATATGATAATGTTGTAGGGCTAAGAACATAAATTGGCATAGCCTTGATTTGTTGATTCTCAGAATTAGAAGATCAACATGAAAACAGATTGTCAGGAGTGATTATAGCCAGATGCAAGGGAGTAAATGTAGACAGATTCAACTTTCTTCCAAATCCAGATCTGTTTTCATCTTGAATATCTTCTCAGTTCTTGATTTTCAAATTAAAGTGTCCAAGAAACAAGGAAATGACTTGTTGTGGCCTCACATTGGTGTGAAAACCCCTTGCATGTCAGTGGCAGTTGTTGTGAAATGGACACCGGCACCGGAGAAACTTGTATCCTCCCCGTTTCTTCCAAACTTTGGTGTTTTTTCATAATTTTGCTTGATTTTCAATCTTGATTAAGTGTCCAAGAAACAAGGAAATGACTTGCTGTGGCACGACAGTGGTGTGAAAACCCCTTGCGTGTCAGCGGCAGTTGTTGTGAGATGAACACCATCACTGGAGAACCTTGTATCCTCCCAAGTTTCTTCCAAACTTTGGTCTTTTTTCATAATTTTGCTTGATTTTCAATCTTGATTAAGCGTCCAAGAAACAAGGAAATGACTTGTTGTGGAAGGACAGTGGTGTGAAAACCCCTTGCATGTCAGTGGCAGTTGTTGTGAAATGGACACCGGCACCGGAGAAACTTGTATCCTCCCCGTTTCTTCCAAACTTTGGTGTTTTTTCATAATTTTGCTTGATTTTCAATCTTGATTAAATGTCCAAGAAACAAGGAACTGACTTGTTGTGGAAGGACAGTGGTGTGAAAACCCCTTGCGTGTCAGCGGCAGTTGTTGTGAAACTGACACCGGTACCGGAGAAACTTGTATCCTCCCCGTTTCTGTGTCAAGCCGCCAGAAAATGGGACCAAAGCCTCCCCCCAGGCCTGCTAATTCACAGCAATCATCGTTAAATGGACGAGTTAATCTAATTAGCCACCCCACCTGTTCTGTGATAATTGATTGGTTACGCCAGGTACTGAATAAACGACCCGGCTTTCCTGGTTCCATTTCTTCGCATAACTCAACATTGTTATATTCAGAGTTTTAAACTGAAGGTTGTCAGTTGGCTGATGAGAAAGTATGCGTGTGTGTGTCTACTTTAAAACCTCTGAATGATGATTCTGAAATCTCAAATATTTAGATTACTATGTTATGGTTATGCCAGGTACTGAATAAAGGACCCTACTTTCCTGGTTCCGTTTCCTGTAAATCTCACCATAGCTCAACTTATATTGAAAGAGTCTAAAGGCTGTCTTGGCTGATGAGAAAGTGTGCTTGTACTTGAGAACCTTTGTTGAGTAGTGCTTCTGAAATTCCAAATATTTAGATTTCTGTGAAATTTACACTAATTGTTTCATTGGTGACCCAGATTTTTGTGGCCATTTCCTTTGTGTGCTTTGTCCAAGCCATACTCATTTCTAAGATTGCAACGTGGGCATGAGTTTGCCATTCAACTTTAAAACATGAGTTCCTCTGAAATGTTAAATGTCAGATTTCTAAGTGGTGACCCCAGTTTGTAGTTCTGCTTTAAAACCTGACTTCAGCTCTTCTTAAATCTCAAATGTTTTGATTTCTGTGAAACTCACACTAATTATTCTGACATGACCCACATTTACAGATCAGAGCAACCTTAACTTCCTTAAATCATACATTGTATTTTTTTCCAAATCCCCTCTTAGACAATGTATATCTTAATAGTATGCTGCAATCTTGGCTTGAATATTTTAAAGTTTACAGGTTTACTTTGAAGACTGTTTCTCTACACTTACTTTTGCATTTTACTAAGATTCTAATAGTGCAACTTCCTAAGTTTATATTGACAGTCCTTTAGTTTTTCTACAAGCCCAACTTAAATCTAGTGCTTCCAATCTTGGCTAAGTTTTAAAGTCTACTTTGAAACCTTAAGTGTTAAAATCCGGACTGTTCCTGTGCACTATGATTGTTGCATTGTGATTTTTGTGCAACTTCTTTAGTTTATACCAGCCCTTGAGTTTCTCCAAACTCAAATTCATACATGTCTAGTGCTTCTAGTCTTGGCTAAATTCTAATGTCTACTTTGAAACCTTCAGTGTTGAAATCCAGACTGTTCCTGTGCACTAATTGTTGCAGGCGTGACCCACTTTTTAGTCGGCAAAGTTCTCAGAAGTAAATCCGTGATGAGACCTGGCGAGACACTGAGAGCCTCAGTCGGCAAATTAATTATACTTTTCATTAACTCCGGTTTTCTCATTTTCTGTCCATCTGTTGGGCGTTGATCGGGCTTTACTTCCATCACTTTGGCCACTCTAATTTATTTCCTCGGTTCTCAGACGTTTTCAAGTAAGATTCCAGCAGTACAAAGAGATGGAAACGAGGGCTGTGAGGAAAACTTGGATCTGAGAATCTTCCCTCTCAGGTTTTCTCATGTTCTGTCCATCTGTTGGGTGTTGATCGGGCTTTACTTCCATCACTTTGGCCACTCCAATTTATTTCCTCGGTTGTCAGACATTTTAAAGTAAAATTCCAGCATTTAGAGAACAAATGGAAAACAGGCTAGGGCTGGGAGAAAAATGTGAAAGGAAAGTGATCTCGACCCAGTTTAGCTAAACTGAAGAGCTACATGTAATCTTCCACTGGTTGTGTGAGAGAAGACAGACATTATGTACAGTATTTACAGGTTCATTGTACAGGGGAAATGCCCCTAGCTCTTTTCAACAAGCACAATGGACCACGTCTTAACGTCCGTCCTAATTCAGGACTGCGACCGTTTCCGGTATACCGGTAGTTTGCATATGGGGTGAGCGTGTGAATCTGGCTACGTCCACTACATTGTACCTGAAACTGTGTATTCCAAGCTGCAAACTTTCCCTACTCTCCAAGCAGAGGTTAGGCTCTGGCTGTCTTTTTTGGCATTTTTATCAGGCTTTCTGTTTGTCGGGTTTACTTTTCAACAGCAGGAGCCTAAACTCTGGTTGGAGAGTAGACATTCCCCTCAGACTCTGTTTTCCAGTTTGGCAGTTTTTGTTTTCCAGTATTATTCGAATCTGAGAACAAATCAAATTGGTGTGACCTTACAGCACATTAAACTATCTACTTGACCATCTCATGAATGTGTTTTTCAAGATATACAGTATTTTGAAATTAGTTTTTGCCCCTTGTACTACCAAATCCGCACAGTCTAAATCCTGTGGCTGTTTTCACGACTTGTCAGAGACGGATTCCCATAACAGCGGAGGATGCAGAGGTGACATAGCGATCATTCAGCACATTCCCACCCGCCCTGCAGGGTGCAAGAGGACGGGATCTTCACAGCTTAATTTGGAGAATTGTGTCAGCCACAGTAAATATAGACACAGCATGGTGGGGGTTATGGAAGGTTTGGCAGTAAAAGCTCAAGTTTTATTTGATCACAGTTCACATCAATTATTTTGTTTCCCATGTATCTGACAGTGTACAGTATTCAAGAGGACTCCCCACAATTAAAATTAGGAAAATGGGTCAGCCACAACAAAAATAGGCTCAACATGATATATATATAGCTTTGAATTCAAAGTAAAAATTCATTTTATCACAGTAACTGTATATATTATCATACTCAAATTTTGTGTATCCAATATACATTGAGCAATATCTATAAGGGTCCTCTTGATTCATGCTCTAACATGGAGAAATGTCTCCATCTCAGTTGTAGAAATGAGATAGACACACCCTGTGTGTGGCACTTCCTATGCCTCCATGGACTATGGACTCCAGGAAGAATAGCGTAAGATTATAAAAAAAATTTACACTAATAGATCCCAAACAAACATAGCCAACATACCAGTGGTCAGAACTGTCAGTGCTTCAAGGTCATAGGTTAAAGTGATTGGCATTGCTACTCATGATCACCTCCAGTTACCATGGCAACAACCTAGAAATGGAAAATAAATTTGGCTCCACACTGCAGTAGCTTTTCCTTTGGTTTGATAGTTAACAATACCAGTGGTAAGGACATTGTTTGTAATTTCCAAGATTATTTAAAGTGGTCGGTTTTAGAACTCCCTACAACACAGCATGACCTTGATTGACCTTCAGTCACCATGGTAAAGACCTAGAAACATAACACACATTATTTTAATTCACTGAGACTTTCCTATGGTTCAATAGTTAATGCACCAGTTGTCAGACCTGTACGTATACACCTATATATGTAGGTAACGGGTCAGAGTTGTCGGAATTAGAACTCTACACAAAACAACTATGACCTTGTCTGACTTCCAATGTCACCCAAAAACCAAAACACACAGTTTTGATCCACAGTAGACTTTCCTGTGGTTCAATAGTTAATATACCTATGGTCATGCACGACAGAAGGTACATCAGAGTTAAATCATTGATAACTCTATTCAAGACAGCAACGAACTTGATCCACTCCCGGTATCACCATGACGATGACCTGGAAACAAACCACAGAATGTCGACCCTCTTCCTGCGGCTCCATAGTTAGAATACCAGTGGTCAGACGACTGTCAATGCACACCAAGGTCACAGGTTAAAGTGGTTGGAATTAGAACTCAGTACCGACCCGCATGCCTGGCATTCTTGCTCCGGATTGGACGAGAGCTGTACATGATGTTGGTATGTGGAAGCCTTGAAGTTCCTGCTTTAGAAAAGGTACCAGTATTCTGTGCAGTACCAATCCAAGATTTCTGCTCCAAGACAAACCTTAAATTCCTTAACCTTCTCCCTGCTGCCTAACTGCTGTAACCAATAGAGGATGGGGTGCCAAAATGGCTACTTCAGTGTGCTATAGGTTAATCAGTTATACGTTTTTTTAATCAAACTTGTTACTACTGTAATAAAAGATGTAGCCAAAATACTGAAAAGTGCAGTTCTCTGCCTCAAAAACATTTTATGATGTGTTCAGATTACTTTTCCCATTAAAAAAATGCTAATTGTCAAAAAATGGTAAAGCTCAATCAAGTCATACAAAATTTTGTCAACTGAGTATTTGTTTAATTGTCTTGAGATACTACAAACGTTTCAATCAAAGACTTGATGACTTAATATGTTAATAAGTCTAGCCTTTGTTTTCTTTTCAGTTCTCATTTAGAAGAACCAAAACAAACATCAGCTCCAAATCTCTGTGTGAGTGACATTCCTGATCACCCAGGTCGTCGAAAAGAATCACAAAAATTCAGTTCAGAATTCGCCACAAATCTTGTTGAAGTGTGCCACACATACACACTGTGTCGCAAGCCCCGAATTCTCGGCCAAATTCCTGTCGCCGGTTTTGGGTAATCAGAATATCTGTATGTGTCTCTCTAACCTACAGACAAGGGCGAGGAATCCAGATTGAATTCCTGCCATTGTACTACTTGTGTGGTTTAAGTGTGTCCAAGATTTTGCATTGTTGGAGGTAATCTAAAATGTCTGTCTGTGAATTGCATGAATGTTGCCCCCAGTTTTGGACAATCAGAATTTCTGGATGTGTCTCTCTCACCTACAGACAAGGGCGAGGAATCCAGATTAAATTCCTACCATTGTACTGCCTGTGTGGGTTAAGTGGGTCCAAGATTTTGCATTGTTGGAGATGTTCTAGAATGACAGTTTGTAAAATTGCATACCAAAACGCACAGGGCAAATAAAAAAGACAAGTACCGTCTCCTAGTTCCCAGGAATTGAACCTGGGCCTGCAAATGTACACACCGAGCACACTTACCACTAGGCTAAAACTGGACCAGTTAGAATGGTAAGTAAGTGGTGCTTGAACCACACTGTTACACATGAATGTTGCCACAAGTTTTAGACAATCAGAATTTCTGGAAGACCTCTCTTGAATTTCTGGAAGACCTCTCTTTAACCTACGAATATACAGACACAGAGGAGGAATCCTGATTGAATTCAGTGCCATTGTACTGCCTGTGTGGGTTAAGTGTGGCTTTGGAAGGTTTTGCATAGTTGGAGAAATTCTAGAATGTCACTTTGTATGTTTGTAATGAATGTAATTTGGATTAAGATATGTTTTACAAGACAGGCAAGTGGCACTCCGACTTCCAACCTACTGTACATGTGTGTTTGCATGACAATAAAGTAAGCTCTAAGATAATGATAATTAAAGTTTATCTCAGCTTTGTTGTACAACACTGAAAATAAATTGCATTACAAAAAGCTGTGATGAATGCTACATTCATTCTTACAATTTGATGTTTTGTACTTTAATTTTAATATACAGTTTCAGAGACTTGATAACAGTCAAACCTTTACAAGTAATTATCTCTACATAATGACCTGATGGCCATGTGACCACTTTTTGTCTCTTGAATAATTGTTCCAGTTGACATAAGCATCAAGAATTCTGTCTATAGTGACCACCTGTCAGATTGTATCAGTCCCCTAAGTGGTAATTCTACAGAGACATACATGTATTGAGACTAGAATATGGTCACAAGTTGCATCTGAATCCGTTCTAAGTTTTAGTCTGAGTCTGACTGTAGTCAAATTCAAGTTTTCCTCTCAGCACTCTACTAGTATTGTCATCTTGACTAATCCTTAATTTAAAGCCTGTATACTTTCTGAGAACCAAGAAAATAGATTGGCATGGCCTAAAAAGTCCGCCTCACAGATTTGGGCAGTGTCCACTGTACTAATGTACAGATACAGGCCCATTTAACAACCAAAATCATTCAAGTTTTCATCCAGCACTCTTTTCAACTTCTAGAAAGCCTGTATACTTTCTGAGAACCAAGAAAATAGATTGGCATGGCCTAAAACGTCCGCCTAACAGATTAAAGCCCCAGGTTCCTGTGATCACACCTGCAGAAAGAACACCTTTCCTGTCGACTTAAACCCACGCAGACTAAAACAGTATCGAGTTGCACTCAGTATTCCTCCACAAAGTGGCCGTGCATGCAGCGGAAACGTAAACGGTTACTGTCGCTTGCCTAGTCGAACATATCCGCCCATGGGGGCGCTACTAACCCACAGTTAGGCCACTCTAAATTATCTCCTTGGTTCTCAGACACAGGTACAGTAAATCTACAAGGGGTCACGATAAAACCAGAGGGCTGGGAAGGAGGAAGCTTTAATCACTGTAACTGTGGGTTTGAAAGCAAAACGTTTCCCCTTAGACTCATGAAACTGGAATGTCAAGATAAAAACATTTTATTTTCATATCTGATAACCACAAAACTATAATTGTTTGGCCTGATGGCAAGAAAAGAATACACTGTTAGTATATTAAGAGCTTCAACAGTATTGAGTTACTGTAGGATTTCTTCGCTCTTAAATACTTCGTCAGGAGCTTAAGAGTTGGAAATTTCACAGAGTACTTCAGGGTCTTAACCTTTAACTCAGTTCTTTCTACTACAAATGTATTTTTCATGTACATGCATGCAAATAGTTTCACACCCATCTTTCTACATTCATGTACACCGTGCATCTTTACCTGAGGTTTGGCATGTTGGTAGGTCTTGGGACGATTCAAGGTATTTTTTCTAGATTTGAATTTACTATACATCAATTATGCACGTATGTGCCTTACTTTGCAAATGAGTTGTAATTTGAGTAAATATTAACATGATCATGCATCAAAGATTTTTCCAATACGGACATGAGGAGTCTTAATCATTGCAATCGATATTGTAATGAAATTAAAAGGCATTATAAGCACTCACCTACACAATTTACAGATGGCGTATCTATCTAAGAACTCTGAATAAAGATATCCAAGGAACTGCATGCCTCTGTCACTTATTACGCGTGCTCTTTAATCGTCGTTTCTCTATAGCGACCACCTGATATAAAGGCCAAAACCGTCCGTTGACTGAGTCAATGATATGAAGTGCCTTGCATCTGTTATTTCCTGTACAAAAAGACGGGAAGCGATCATCCTTTCGGTGTCTTTTAGACACAGATCCTCTGACGGCCTTTCATTAATAGGGGGGTATTAAAGAGAGATCACAGAGTTCGGAAACAATGATGCTCATACTAGGAAATTCAGTCATATGGGTGTTCATAGTTCCGCATAGTAATCCTCGATTATCTGAGGGTCTGTAGGGAGCATCCCATGACCTTCATAACAGAAAAGTGTCTTTTATTATCTAATCGTTTTTATAATTTAATTGTTTTTCATCCATCCGATATTCAGCAGGACCTACTCCGATTTTCTCCAGGATCCCTTATGGGGATTTCATCGCTTTGCAACAGAGAATACTTTGGAGGTTTTAATGCATAGGGAATAGGGAAGTTCATAATTCTACATACCCATCCTCCACATCAGCCCGCCGTATCACTCCAATGTCCATACCCGGACATAAAATAGTACAAGTTTTACTACTTTATTGTCGACAAGATACCGAATTATCTTCTATTCTAAAATGATTGACAGACGAAGTTAATCATTGTGGGCGTCAACCGAAAAATTTAACAATTAATTTGGCTGCTTGTAATTAAAAATGTTATGCGGATGGATATGACTGAATAAATGTTTCTTTTCCCGCCAAAACTCAGTGACAGGCTGCCGTATTTCCTCCATAATCCGGCCTTGCGAGAAAATAGTGCCCAACTGTGTTCAACCATTTAATTGAAAACTAGGTGAGATCACTTGTGTTTTTTTAGTCAAATTTACTGTGCAATGTAAGGACGTCTTGTTTTCTCTCTCCACGTCGGTCGTTTTAGAGTTTTGATCCTGGAAGTGTTTTGCGGATTGATACAACTTGCTATTGTGTGAGAGAAAACCAGACGGAGGCAGTCGTCCATCGAAGGTGGACGTGGTTTTGTGTCGTGGTCAGTTTGTGCTCTCTTGGTCGTCGAATTTGGTCACTTTTCTCGCTCAAACTCTTGGCTGCCGCCTTCTGCGACTTCACAACAGTCTTACAAACTCATGGGTAACGCTGGAGTCGGTTGCGTTTCAAAAGTTAAGCCTTTTTGTGGCTTCGCTTGGTTTCGGTGAAGATGGCGTGGCCGCCATCATGTCCGAACATGTCTCTCAAGGCGGGCGGGACTCTGGTTGTGACTCTACATGTTGTGACTCTCGTTGTGACTCTTGTTGTGCTGGCGCTGTTTCTACTATATTGTTTCCCTTTGTCGCTTTTGCATAGCATTCTAGTGGTAGGGGATATTGTTGAGCAATTTTTGCTGGCAGCCAGAGTGGCCTTGTTGGGAAACTTCAGCAAGAAATGAAGAAGTCCGCGTCTGGCGTCATGTCCGCGGCAGTGCACACGGCCGCCATATTTGTGCCCTCCCAACCCGTGCTTGCTTCATTTTTACAAGAAACGGCATTTTATGATCGCACGAGATTTGTCGGCACTGCACAATATTTTTACGTCTCTTGCACTATTTCATGAAATAGTCTTTGGTGCCTATAACGTTACCTCTTTAGAACATTTTTTACATGGAACCGCAACTTTCAAACATTTCCTATCCTTTAATGTTCCTTATAAGTCTCTTGTACTCCATATTTGAAATATACAATCCTTCGCTGTGCTTTAACGGTACCGTGATCCCTGCCACTCTAATTTAATAAACACGTTGCATGGCTGTATCAACGGTTACAGGGCGCCACGCCAACTTTGCTTTCCTTGCCATATTCACTCAAACTCCTTTTTCTGGCGGTGAACCTAAGAACATTCCTTATCCTTTAATGTTCTCTACGTCTTTTGCACTCGATGTTTTAATTTAAGTACAATTTTCCCCTGTGCCTCGGGTGAACAGCATATCTTGTATTGAACAGATTTTTCTCATAAATCCATACTTGTACCGCGACTTTGGTTTGCTTGTCGGCCAAAGTTATGAGGACATGTTATCAATGTTTTATACAAATATCGGGAACCACATGTACTTGGTTGCCAAGGTCAACTTGCAATCCAAAACTCGGGAGATTCCAGCTAGCTCGGGGTAGTCTAATGTTAGTCAGCTTCAAACCCACTGGTCAGTTTCTTGGAAACCCAGACTTCGGGGACCGTTTTATTCTAAAACGGATGGAACTGGTTCAGTGTAGCTTAGGTGGGCTAGCTGGAAGATCTATTTTTTGGCTTTGCAAAGCAAGTTGATTATCTGGAACAACCATGTTGCCATTATGGTTCTACGCCACAGAGAAACCCTTATCATGTATTAACATGTACCGTTTCCAAGATTTATTTATGAAACGACGGCCCTTGCTACACACAATATTGTTAAACTGTGACACACGGTTACATGCCTCATCAAATATTTGCCATATATAATTGGCTCCTATGTACAAACAGCTATTTTGTTTTAGCAATAAACCTTTCTACTACATATTACAAATAGTTCTTGGCCATCCCACTATATAGCCGACCAAACATACATGTACCTGTTTGTCTCCATTCGCCGGCGATGTTGACGATTCTAAAAGAGACTATAATATAACTGGCGCGACATGTCTGTTGCCCACTGTGGCCATTCCTGTTGTTTTGATGGAGCCCGCCCAAATAGATCTTTTTAAAAAACTTGCTGTGATCTGCATGGGTCTTATATGGATTTCGCCCACTATCAGCTGGAGCACGGTACCATCACCCATCTTGAATCCACACTGGTGTTAATTTAGCAGGATGTTGTTTTCCAGATGGGAGTGAAGTTGGTTATTGACCAATCTTTCAAGAACTTTGGCTACAGTTGGCAGTAGGGTTATTGGCCTGTAGTTGTGGGGGTCTGTTCGGTCGCCCTTCTTGTAAACGGTTGTGATGTTCCACTGTTTACTCCCGCCGCCATTGATAGCTACGTTGAGGCTTAAATAAATTATTCATTTGAATTCAAGTGAGAGTCTTCTTTAATTTTGGTAGACTGATTTCAATTTTACCGCTCTTCTTATAGTATGTAAATGGTACCTTTGCAGTAACATATATCATTTATTCAATATGTTTGTACTTTGTGTCGTTGGGATACCTTGAAAATCAAAGTTCAAAGCCACTACATGCATATAGTTGAATTCTATCTTTTTTCACCCCAAGTAGTTTTCTTTTTTTACCCAAGTGTACCAGAGTAAGAACTAGCCGCTGACGTAGTCGTCGGCAAAAGCAATCCACTTGTATGTTGGTGCCCCCATGGGATTTGGGTCACCGGCACGTCGATGTTTCCAGTCTTCCGATATTTTCTTTTCCTCCAGTCAGGAAACCCGCCAGCTCCGGAAACCCGGCTTTTCGTACAATGCCACTACAAGGGTCGTGATCAGAAATATGTCCCAGTTCAGTGATTTCATCAATCTAATTATTAGAAAAATACATCAAATTGAAAGATATGTTTCCCAGGGATGGTGTATTGTATGCACAGTTGCTGCCTTCTGTCACTTTTCAGTATGAGTTGTTTCTTCCTCTCATTTCTCTCTTCATTACATGACATACTGTGTACACGCTTTACCTGCTTTACTGAGTGCTGCTGCGGTCATATACAGAGCTGTATCGATGGTGCAGAAGGCTGGAGTAAAGTACAAAATGATAACTGGTATGAAACCACAATATGGTTCAGGGAAGAAAGTGCAGTACATTTGTTGGCTTCTTTTTTTTTTTTTTTTTTTTTTTTTTTACAATGGAGGCCTCCAGGGTTTGGATTCAATGTTCGGGTGGATGGTCAAGAGCTTTTAACTGTTGCAACTTTCTCAGCTTTGTTAGTACTGATGAGCCATAAATATCAAATAAATGAGAAAATGCCAGTTTACCTGAGCACACCTGAAGGATCTCCAACGTCTACAGAAATGGTCTAATATGACCTTTACTAAAAAAAATCTATCATTGAAATATGAAATTAAGTGAGATCAATGATCCATAGCAAACTCAACTGTTCCATCCTTTTCCTTCTTACCCTCTTTAATATGTCAAATCCTGCTGATCGTATTTTCTACATTGAAATGTAATTACTTGTAAATAAATGTACAGTACAGGGAACTCAAGAAACGTAATGGTTACAGAACCATTTCTGAAACAAATCCTTGTCCATGAACTCGGAGTCAAGAGTAAATACATCAAACAAACATACAACCCTCTCCCCATCATCTTGTCACGTCTTGAACCACTGCACTTTAAAGTGCGATTTATTATATTTTCTTAGTGTGACTACCATATGCCCCGTTTTGATAACAGCATTTTGTCATGTTCCGTATTGGCGTGGCAGAAATAATACCATAGGAACGAGATGAATATGCGCCTTTCGATAGTTCCTTTCCTGTTCTTAAATAAGGATTTCAGGTATGATAGGAGCGGCGGACACGATCCGACAAGGCCCCGACTTTCTCTTGTCCTTATGTTACATTGTTCGGCATGGTTCGGGAGATCCTGAGTTACATCTATTCGGGAACCCTCCTTTATCCCTGGACAAAGTACCAGGCAGACGACCCCCTCTTACTTGTCCATGTCTTTGTTTCAACTGGTGGATGCTTTGCGTTCCATCCTTTGAGTTCCCTAGTCTTCTTATCATGCGATTCTTAACATGGAAATGCCAAACAACCGACTGACAACATAACAGAAATCCAAAAGAAAACTACCAGATCAGCCACAAATGCCTTCACAATATGCCTGTACCTTACATCTTGTTACATCATGATTTTCATTAAGCGACATCAGTCAACTGTATATAATTATGCTTACCGCTTACGGGTCACCTTAACCGGGGGTGGTCGTGGGGGCGAAACGTACTGGAGATACAGTGTTGGTGTTAAAGACACTTGCGTGTACATCCCCACACCCAGAAAATAAGAATACGATATTTAGTAAAAAGCTCTAGAAATGCCCTATGGTTTGATGACTGGCACTTCAATCCTTGTCCGCAAATTGTAAGGACAGTGTCTGTTGCCAAGGTTGTATGGATCGTTTCTATTTCTCAAGTTGTATGGGGCGGTCCTGAGGCTTTCCTCACGGCTTGTCTAACTATTTCCCACTGCAATGACTGATAACTCAGAACACATTTATTGGTTTTTAATCCATCACATTAAAAACACCTAATGACGATATGAATTCTCTGATAAAATGTTGATGGCAAGTGACGTATGGTAGGAAAGTAAACTTCTATATTTTCTGCACTATTACATAAGCAGCTACTATTAAGATAGATGTTGCTCTGTGGTGGTGTGCTTCTTGGGCGTGACAGACTTTCGGCGATGCTTGTTGCCACTAGCCACATAACTGATGTACATCGTTGTTGTTGAAAAAACTTCGGAGGGTCACACCGTTAAACATTATTGATGAACACTTTTCCTGCCGATTTAAACCCACGCAGACTAAAACTGTCTCGTACAATTAACTGGTACGAATGGCCAGACTTTCCAGACACAGTATTTACAAGTTTATACAGTCAAGTGTATTGACCCAAAATGTGGGGAAAACAGTAGGACTTAGGACTCAGACCTTCTACTTTGTTGAGTCCAACTTGATGACGGTGCCAAAGTGGATGTGACGGTTGCCTTCACCTCATCTAGTCGTCCTATACGGCTAGCAGCTACTTTGTCCGTGCGGCATCAGTCATGCCTGGAGGTATGGTCCAGCAAAAGATGGCAGGTCCGCCGGGGTAGTGATGAAGTGATTGCAATCTGTTAGGCACTGCAGACAGCGATGCAGGTGGGTCTCACTGTGCTGCTCCAGGATCTGCTTCCTGAGCTGGGTAGGACTGGTACCCAGTGTTCGCTCCCATGTGCATGCGCTGGAAAGCCTCCGCATGAAGTGCCACACGTCCAGTCTTATGATCAGGTTGTCCCAGCCAGGAAACAGGACCCTGGTCCTTGTGTCCTTGTGTTGCCGCAGTCCCTGTCCACATTCAGGAGCTTTGGTGGCTCCACTCCTGCCAATCGATACCTCAGCATCACTGACAGATTTTTTTTTTTTTGATTTTGTATAGACTATTAGAAATAGCAGATGCTTTAAAATCTCCAACCAATCGGCCGACTCACTATCCACTCTTTCCTTAGTCTTTGCCAGTCTCCTCAGCATTAGATGGCACTCATGTGGAAATGCCAAACAAGTTAATAACAAAATACAAACATCCAACTACGTACTGAACACAAACTCCGCTGAACCTATCTCCTCTGTACTATTTGTTGGCACACGTCAGCCTCGCGTATGGCGTCCACAGGAAAAAGGGCCACAGGCAGTACTGGTCTGGTCTGGGCTAGCTGGGGGTTGGACGCCCCTACAAGTACCTGTAGATCAGGATGGCAGGGAACAGACTGCGGTGCCCAGCGTGAAGTTGATGCAGGATGTCCCCTAACCATACCGCAACTTTCGTAACAAACTTGCGGCACTCAGAGTACTCTGTGTCCATATAGTACCAACTGTCCACATCCAGGACCCGTCGCTCTTCCAGATATTTGTTCAAATTTTGTGTAAACTAAAATGAAAATAGATGCTTTAAAATCTCCAACCAATCGGCAAGTTTTCCCCCCTCCATCCTTCACTGTTTGCCAATCTCCTCAGCACGAGCAGAATGCCAAAGTTACAAACAATCATCCAACTGTCAGGCGCCTACGTACTAAACACAGTAACATGACATGACATGTATCTTTGTTGACACACTTACACTTAGCAGTGGCCATATAGTACCACACGTCGACATCAAGGACCGACCCCACTGTCCTGTACATGCCTGCAGACGTTAGCCTGTGTGGAAATAATGGTATATTCCGCACTATCAGTCTTAATAAAAAAAGCAGCAGCAGTCTTTGTAGACACACTTGAGCCTCACTGCCCACATCCTGCATGGCATCCATAGGAAAAAGGTCCGCAGAAATAGTGACCATACTAGAAAGAAAAGACATAAACATAAAATCCCATCTTAGGGTATCAAAAGCTTTTTTAAAATCCGCAATGAATAGTGTTCTACTGTCTGATATTGTCACCAATATACCTGTCTTTGATGAATCCCGTTTGGTCTTTGGATACCAGCGGCTGCTGTGTCCATATCGGTGCTAGTAGATGCACCTTGACTTTGTCTTGGCGGACCTTCCACATCACTCTTCCGACCAGGTTGAACGGAGGGAGTGCGTACAGCTCCTCCCATTGACTCCAATGCAGAGAGAATGCATCCGTCCCCACTGCCTCTGGGTCCAGTTCCCAGGACATGTATCTGGGTAACTTATTGTTCAGACGTACCCACATTTCTATTGCACTTAGTCCAGACTAAGAAAGTGACTCACTTCTTGTGGCCCTACCGCTGCTGGTGATGATCTGTAGGTCTTTGAACCTTGAACGAGGACGTTTGCGAGAAAAAAATTAACATTGTTAAGTTTTATAACGTTATGTGGTGTTAATTTACATCTTACATTGTAAAAAAAATATATCTACTAGTATTTTAGTTTGTCAAGACTAATGTAATAAAGTGACTCACTCCTTCACATCAGTCATGTCCTCATCGCTCCCATTTGCAAGCTGCCAAGCGGTATTTCTGTAGTGAAAATATAAAAAGTTTTTATTATATGTGATGATGCTACACAAAATGCATATATAATTTGCTCTAAAATACAAATCACTCCATCAAGCATGCAGAGCATAACTATATCGGGTAATATCTGTGTTTCAATATTGAAAAGTACATTATATCTTGACAGCAAATCTACTTACGGTTGATTGCTGTCAATGAGGAGTTGCATTTGTGCCACTTGCCTCCTTAGGGCAGCAACCTCCTCATCTTGATCTCTACAGATGAAAAATGTATACTGTATGAAAATGTGCCTACAGAAATTCAACATATCCTTACAAATGTATATGTATTTATTTCATCATCACACATTTCATGGTTTTTAATCCATCACATTATAAACACCTAATGACGACATGAATTCTCTGATAAAATGCTGATGGAAAGTGACATGGTAGTAAAGTAAACTTCTATATTTTCTGCACTTTTGCATAAGCAGCTCCTATAAAGATAGATATTGCTCTGTGGTGGCGTGCTTCTTGGGCGTGGCAGACTTGCGCGTGTGGCGATTCTTGTTGCCACCAGCCACATAACTGCTGTACAACGTTGTTGAAAAACTTCGAAACTTGAATCAGAAACTGCTGATTAACTTGTGCCACTTGCCTCCTTAGGGCAGCAACCTCCTCATCTTGATCTCTACAGATGAAAAATGTATACTGTATGAAAATGTGCCTACAGAAATTCAACATATCCTTACAAATGTATATGTATTTATTTCATCATCACACATTTTATGGTTTTTAATCCATCACATTATAAACACCTAATAGAGTTGGAATGGTGACGTTACTGTACAAGAATGCCCGTCCCTTCGTCTTCTGTACAACAAGGATCCTCATACTTATCAGAAGACGTCTTGTACACAGGAGTGATGACATGGTTTGTGTTAATGTATACGCCATTAACCAAAGAGCTTTAAGATTTGACAATGATTAGTCACAGTTACTGTATTTGCCCCCCATCTGACCAGTAGTACAGCACCCCCCCCCCCAACTAATTTATCAGTGATACAATTTACAAACCTCTTAAACTTAATAACCTTTCTAAGACAAGACCGAAGAGGTGATGTGTTTGTGTGCTTACATGTTGGTGGTCAGAATGGTGACGTTCATGCTCTTGACGGGCCTGACCCTTTGATTTTGTGTTCATTACATTCATTTTGCAGTTTTCAAATCATCACATTAAAAACACCTATATGAGATATGAATTCCCTAATAGAATATAGCAAACAGTGTACTAAGCTGGTACGAATGAACCGCATCAGAAGACAAGACCCATAACATGTCCCACTGAAATTGTTCTGCTGGCGGCTTTGTCTAGCAGCAGCAGCAGCCAGCTTCTTGGTGACCTGGGATAAGACAGAAGAATTGATGAAAAAAGAGATGCAACACAATATACATATCCTTGCTATTGTCATTGCCTGCAGTAGGAGCTCCATATCACTGAGATCCCACTCAAAAATACACTGACACAGACGGGCCATGAAGTCTGCGTACTGCGAATGACTCTCAGTGGTGCATGCGCTGAAAAGCCTCCGCATGAAGTGCCACACGTCCAGTCTTATGATCAGGTTGTCCCAGCCAGGAAACAGGACCCTGGTCTTTGTGTTGCAGCAGTCCCTGTCCACATACAGGAGTTTTGGTGGCTCCACTCCTGCCAATCTATACCTCAGCATCACTGACAGATTTTTTGTTAAGATTTTGTATAGACTATTAGAAATAGCAGATGCTTTAAAATCTCCAACCAATCGGCAGACTGATTATCCATTCTTTCCTTAGTTTTTGCCAGTCTCCTCAGCATTAGATGGCACTCATGTGGAAATACAGGCTTTGTACATGGACTGATTACTGTCAGATAATTTGCAACAGTGTCAAAAATAATTCAATCATAATAAAGACTGTGTTTATCATTGTCTAGTACTGAAAAATAGTAAGATTACTACCGTTAATCTTAACACGACATGTAAAAACATGATTTACTTACATATGTAAGGCGGTTCAGCTGGCCATGGAGTGTGTTGCCACGGGTGTTGCCCTGAAAATATTTGTTTACAAAATTAATCATCGAGAATAATTGGCAACTGTTAATGATACAGCACATTGAAAACACATATAGTAGATATAAATTCTCTGATATAATAGATAAATAAGCTGAAATAGTGTAATCATTTACGCTAACAACTCACCTCAGCGGCTTGAGCCCTACTATCGATACCAGCCCTTGCACCAGTGGACTGCCCTGTCCTTGACAGTCTACCTTACAGCTGACTGCTGACTAACACATATAGTAGATATAAATTCTCTGATATAATAGATAAATAAGCTGAAATAGTGTTATCATTAACAGTAACAACTCACCTCTACTGCTTGAGCCCTACGATCGGTATCGGTCCTTGCACCTGTGGACTGCCCTGTCCTGGACAGTCTACCTTGCAGCTAACTGCTGACTAACACATATAGTAGATATAAATTCTCAGATATAATAGATAAATAAGCTGAAATAGTGTTATCATTAACAGTAACAACTCACCTCTACTGCTTGAGCCCTACGATCGGTATCGGTCCTTGCACATGTGGACTGCCCTGTCCTGGACAGTCTACCTTGCAGCTAACTGCTGACTAACACATATAGTAGATATAAATTCTCAGATATAATAGATAAATAAGCTGAAATAGTGTTATCATTAACAGTAACAACTCACCTCTACTGCTTGAGCCCTACGATCGGTATCGGTCCTTGCACCTGTGGACTGCCCTGTCCTGGACAGTCTACCTTGCAGCTAACTGCTGACTAACACATATAGTAGATATAAGTTCTCAGATATAATAGATAAATAAGCTGAAATAGTGTAATCATTAACACTAACAACTCACCTCAGCTGCTTGAGCCCTACGATTGGTATCGGTCCTTGCACCTGTGGACTGCCCTGTCCTTGACAGTCTACTTTGCAGCTAACTGCTGACTAACACATATAGTAGATATAAGTTCTCAGATATAATAGATAAATAAGCTGAAACAGTGTAATCATTAACACTAACAACTCACCTCTGCTGCTTGAGCCCTACGATTGGTGGTCCTTGCACCAATGGACTGCCCTGTCCTGGACAGTCTACTTTGCAGCTAACTGCTGACTAACACATATAGTAGATATAAGTTCTCAGATATAATAGATAAATAAGCTGAAATAGTGTAATCATTAACCCTAACAACTCACCTCAGCTGCTTGAGCCCTACTATCGGTATCAGTCCTTGCACCTGTGGACTGCCCTGTCCTTGACAGTCTACCTTACAGCTGACTGCTGACTAACACATATAATAGATATAGGCATCCACAGGAAAAGTGATGTGGGACGTACGGGTCTTGACTGGCCGGGTGTGGGGATTGCGCCTATGCCAGTGTCCGCTCCCTCAGGAATCGCAGCACACGATAGTCCCCTTCAGATCATAATAAAAGCTACCCCTCCAAACCGTGTGCTGTTGTTGAACCTAGTTGCTGTTCACCGGCTTTCCGTTCCGGAAGCTCCAGACGCTGGTGGGGAGACTGCTGGGAGATCTGGGGAGGGGAGGGGGGAACCCGGCGTGAGGACTGGACTAGAGCTAGGGAGACAAGGAATTTGATTTAAAAAAAAGGATCAAATGGAAAAAAAAGATGGCAGGGACCAGAATGTCGGTTCAGCACATTGAAAACACATATAGGAGATATAAATCTTCTGATATAATAGATAAATAAGCTGAAATAGTGTAATCATTAACACTAACAACTCACCTCTGCTGCTTGAGCCCTACGATTGGTGGTCCTTGCACCAATGGACTGCCCTGTCCTTGACAGTCTACCTTGCAGCTAACTGCTGACTAACACATATAGTAGATATAAGTTCTCAGATATAATAGATAAATAAGCTGAAATAGTGTAATCATTAACACTAACAACTCACCTCTGCTGCTTGAGCCCTACGATCGGTATCGGTCCATGCACCTGTGGACTGCCCTGTCCTTGACAGTCTACCTTCCAGCCTTGCTTCTAACTGACTGCTAACGTTTTCTAGTTTTCTTGAATATGCTACAGTGTCTCGTACTTGCCCAATACCAATGAATTGAAGAACAAGTGGCACTGATGTACTGGCATCTATGTTGATGCCATGTTCTCAATATATATATCATTAGTTTTCGCTCAATATATTAGTCCTGTTGGAGGGTAGGACAGTGAACGGTTGCTTCGAAAGTATGTCGCGGTCTGGTTGGTCAAAGCAACCGACTCCTGCGACGGTAGTTTTGAAAGAGTTGCTGAAAAGTTGATGAACACTCCCGAACACAGTACTATTGCCCCGGAGATTCTTTGTGCATTTCACGACAAGGTGGTGAACGGTGCTACTAAAAGATGTAAACTCCAGACAGATTGTTGGTGCGGTGTCTTACGTCTGCTGTGTCCAATCTTGGAAAGTTTCCTTATGTCACAAAGGGCACCACATAACTGTAGCAGCCAAAGGATACTGGCTACTTTTAGAATCTGAAGATTGTTTCTTCAATGTGCGCCATTTGTCTTTCAGGTCAATGGTTCCTTAATCAGCCTCCAATACCTTCTCCATACATCTCGCGAACGGTGCTAATAAAGGGATGAACTCCACACAAGAGGTCGGGAAAAATTATTTTTAAAACTTCACTTCATTCCCACTTTGTCTATTTGCCTATGATAACTATTACTAAGTCTTTATTAATCACATGTTATAACATCAAGCATAATGTTGAAAGGACAATCCAAGTACAAAAGTAGATTCATGGACGGCTATGCCTACCAGAACACTGTTAGTTAACCTAAACGGGAGATTCCAAAGGAAGGAAAAGAAAATGACAAGGTGCAAATTCCCAAGCAGGACATAGAACCGACAAGTACTAGCACTGTCTCTATCACTGTCTCTTATAACTCCCATACCTTCCTGGATAACGAGTCCCTCTCTCTTCTACTCGTATTAGTATTTTATTGCAATATATAGCCGTCAAAAAGAGATCAAACACTCCGTACATAGTCAACTTCTCTGTCAGAGTTCCTGGCATGTTCTCGCAGACTGAAGTAGGATAATTCACCTAGGATTTGAACCGAACGTTTGTGCTGGTGGAGAGTTGTAGCCCAGCGGCGTACCTACAGCGGGACAAATACAAATAAAGCGAAGCCAACACAAATAACTAATGAATACATAACATGATCATGACATTTAAAAAAGAACACGAACAAATAAGTAGAAATCAAATATAAATAGAATAAGATAGTTTTCAATAGAACAAAGTAAAGAATTATATCGGTATTACGGATTGGGTGAGGCCTACCAGCTCAACCCCCGCTTTAATCAAGCCATCACAAAACATTCGGCAATCACTTATGACTGCAAGAATGTAAAATGCGTATTCTTCTTCTTCATTAATTAACCATGTATTAGACATGTATGTAAACAGAACACTTGTATTGCTGCTTCCATGAGTTTTTTTAAATTAGTTATGTAAAAACAAGTGAAATTCATGTTTCTTCCTGGAGTTATTACTTACACACAACACACACATTACATAATATATACATATGTTATATCACTCCTATCCTTCCCTATGGAATAATGAACACTGGTCGGCCACCTTCGAGGTTTACTGACATCATTGTTCCTTTGAGCTGGAACGTGTGCGGAGCGCCATTGTTCAGTCTATCCTCTTCGCAATCAATGAGAAATCCACCTCGGCCAGGTTTGAGGCATTGTGTCGCTATGGCATCAGGTGGCGACATTCCTTACAGACCCACAGTGAACGAACTGGAGGCGCTCTGTGGCCTTGTCGGGGTGCAGGTCAAGAACATAGACAAGTTATTCGATCAAGTATACAACTCCTCGAGAAGAGGGAAGTCATTTAGTTACCACTTTATCAATGCAACTCATTACACTGTACTTGAGCCTTGAGAAAGCCATTGTCGTAAGAAAGTTACAAACTTCTTGCACAGAACGTACATTAAAAAGCCCCAGAGCCCTCTGAATTTGACAATGAACAGGCAGTGGCTAAAGCCCTGCACTACGTATAAGATTCTCAGTAGTATGTTTCCTACTCTCTTGTATTCCACAGCTTGCCACATTTCTGTTCCAAGTGGACGGTATGTGGTGCCAGGTAGCTAAGACTTCCCCAAACGACCCCTCCCCTGTATTCACACAGAATACACAACGGTTATGCCAGTGGTGGATTTTTAATTTAAGTTATTTATTCGACATATCAGATTAAAGCAAGTCGGCACCAGAAACAATGTCGTTCCTCGACGAGGCTGACTCTGCAAAGACAAATACAAAGAAAGTCAATGATGTACAAGGAACTAATACTCGAAATCCATAAGATGATGATGACAAATAAAACAATAGACCCAGATAAGATCAAGCAAAAGTAACGAATTATATTCGAATTACGGATTTGGTGGAAACAGGTCAAACTAACCCCCGCTACAAACCTTCCTAAACTAGCCACATTTTATTCTAAAATCTAGCTGGTAAACTAAAATCAACATAGATCTTAAAGTACTTTTTAAACCCACCAATACTATACTGGAATCTTCAGTTCTAACTAACTCATGATAAACCTATTACAGTAAAACATGTTTCTTCCTCATGTCTCCTCAAACAACCGGAAAACTGGAGATGTCTAAAGTAAATAGTGTTGTTGTCGTCATTCTGTATCTTTATAGGCGGTATATATGCCCTTCGGCGTAACACACCAGCTAAAGAGTAGCATGTCGATATCCTCTCGTGCCCTTTTCACCCCCCTCTTCATACATACAGGCTTCTCATTGGTCAGATCCTTCTTTGCTCCATCAACTGTTGTTGTTGTTCACATTGTACTTCTTGTTGTTATCACACTGAAATACACCCGTGACATCAACATTGAGGACTCTCATTGCTTCCTGGCGGAGCGGATGCCTCCAGTAACTAGTAATGCCCATGCTGTTTGATTGGTATGTAAGGCGCTCCATCTCCTGCTCCATCCTCGCGTGATTCGGCTGAAAATATTTGTTTACAAAATTAACCACGAAGAATAATTGCCAACTGTTAATAGTACAATAAAGATTTTACAATCATCTTCATCACCATCATCATCATGAAATGGTTTTTTCTTGATAACACTCTTGGACACTGACAGCAGGAGACTGAATTATAGACTTGATGTAACGTTACGGGGGTGATCAATAAGTCCCTGGCCTCACCAGGAAATACCTTAAAGGTTTACACTTCAGTAATTAAAGCAACGTACAGATTACATTGGTGTGGCCAAATCTTGTGAAAACATTCTTACGTGCGCAATGTTGACCATCCACCTCCTCACTGAGACAAGGACAGCCCCTGCACTGTTTTGAGAAGTCGATATACAATAAGCTTTTCTTACAATGTTTACGGTGAGTTGGGCTGCACTGCCTCCCCCTCTTCTTCTTTGGCACAGGTTCTCCCTGTAGTAACATAGACAACGAATTATTATGTGTTTCCCTCAATCACTCTAGCTACAATGTACCGTGAATGCACCTTCATAATATTTTGCCGTTTCTGACAGTTCCATAGTGGAATAACCATCAAGAATAATCGACAACTGTGTAACGACACGATAAAGATTTTACACACATCATTATAGAAAATGTAAAGAATGTTATATCAACGATCAAGGACCCAAAAGGGGCACTCGTCCGTGATAACTTCAAATTGAGAACATTACATGCACTTTCATTTTACTCCATAGGTTACATGCCACAGCAAGTGGTCCCTGTACCTCTTATCATTCTGCATCTTCTACTGATTACGAAAATCCACAAATGTTTACCCAACTTTAAAAACAATAACAATGTCCATACCATTTTTTCATATTTCCTCATAAGTCCTCATATCCTTCCTTATGAAATAGTGACCATTGTTCGGCCACCCTTCTCTTGATGCTTTTCTTTGCTGTATGTCTTTGCTGTATGTATCCGTCTAGAGAATTAGACCATCTATGCTCACGGTATCGAAGGCCTTTTTGAAGTCTATAAACGTAATATAAAGTGATTGTTTCTGCCCTCTGTACTTTTCTTTCTATTGTCGGAGGGGAATTCATATCAATGGTGGTGCGTTCCGACCTGAAACTGCATTGGGATTCTGGATAAATTTTGTCAGCGAGCCTTAGTGCTTTTGACAATGATCCTTGTTCCTGACACCTCTGCTGTTGGAGCTCTACTATTTGTACCATTCCTTCGAGTCGGTTACGTTGCTCTGCCTGCCTAACAGACAGGTTAAAAACCGCAGGAATTTTTATCCACGTTTGTCTACAAGGGGGGGGGGGGTCTCTTGTTGATTGTAGGGAGTCTGACTTATTGTTAACAAACCTCAAATGCAGATACCGCTTTGAGGTCTCGGCTGCCAGAGTTTCCCGGGGTGTTTTGGTATTTTTGCTTCACAAATGTACTATAGTCCAAACGACAGCGTGTTCTTCCGTCGTCGTGACAGCACTGACATAATGCTTCAAATAGAGCTTATTTCAAAGCACTCATGTCTAATCATTGTCTAAGCTTGTAAGAAAGGGACATGAATCATACTCCCATGATCCCAAATATGTAGTAGCATTTTTAGAAACTGTAACAGTAAACTCCAGCAATTTTCATACATATATTAATTGTCTAGGTAAAGATTCATAGGTTCATTGTCTGCTGAATCTGCAGATCATGGAAAAACCTACTGCAGGGGTGCCTTTTAACATTTGACACTCCTATCTTGCCATTGTTCTGGGCTGCTCCAGCAAATATGTCTATGTACTTCTTTATATTGTGACATCTCCTGGCCAGGACATTCCATTTCAATGAAGAACCTCCCGGCAGTTCAGACGCAGTTTCCTAGGTCGGGGTATTCCGCAGCTTTTGCGGTAACATTATAACTCTCCGCCTCGGACAAGGCTGGTGGGTGTAGGAAATACATGATGTCAGTTTTCTCTCTCCTATATTACAAAGAATATGACACTTTAGCCATAGGATTATGCCAGGTTGCTAAGAGGTGCCCTATCTCCTGAATTTGACACAGAATGCACCACGGCTTGAGCCAGTGGTAGGGCATCATTCTAGACATGCTGGACAAAAGCACTGAATGCTCTTTCAGTTCGCCCAGAAAATTTCCCATATGCTAGAGACTCTCACTCGTTGGTTCAGTCAGGCCTTCTTCAAGACGTTCACTAAGAGTTGCTTCAAATATGGTGCACAGATCTTCAAAGGTCAAGTCCCCAGAGGGAGCAGCCATCGATTCTTCGGATTTAAAAATCTGAGAGGAGTCGGTAACAGAGACGATGTGGTTTCTCTACAGGGCCGGCTCCTCAAATGCAAAAAAAAATCAAATATATAACTAATACATCAAAATACATAAGGTGATGGTAAATTAATGGTAATGTAAATAAGATGAAATCCAATAGAAATAGGATCGAATAGGTCAAAATAAATCATCTTTAACCCATTAATGGTGAACATGTACTGAACGCCTATCTTTTAGAAAGCTTGCTGAAAGCTACCTTTTCTGCACAGTTTCCGATTGGCCAGAATGATTTCTGATGCTGACGTCGACTGCTAGATATATCATTGACAAAATAAGGTTAGTCATACTTCTGCAGATTCTGGATTGATATATCAGCATTTTCCGCCCTCTTCCAGTTATTCCCTTAAACAACCCAAAACTAGATGTCATCATGACCGAATGCAAAATGCTGAACCAAGCGTAACCCAGCACCAAGAGACCACGTCTAGCGATATAATAGACATTAAACAACGACAACACATTGTAAGAACAATGCATTATATCACAACATGATTGTCAGTCTTTCCCTTGCTTGCCCCCGCTAAACTGTTTTCCCTTCACCAACTGAGTCTTGGTCGATGTTGCCTGATAGAACAGTCCATACTAGTCCATGTTGTAAATGTCCCGTGGCGCGTAGCCCATGCAGAGTTCTGAAATCTTTTGTTTCCAATCCTCGACTACCGTCCTGTCGACACCGGCGCTTTCACCTAACATGGTGCTTACTGCAATGTTGTGTCGTTTCTTGAAGCATTCCAACCCCCATTCGAAGCCTTGAAGTAACACCGAATACCTCTTGGAAAGTGCGGCTGCTTGCAGCATTGACCCTGCACATGGGACGAGCCAGCTTGTGTCTCTGAAAAACTCCAAGCACAACCCGATGATTTCTTCACTGCCGGTGTTACGTCTACGTATGTACTGCACAGCCATAACAAAGCTTTTTTTCTTTCAACTGTTTCCTTTCGGACTGCGTTTTAATCAGTTTTCTTAAGGTGAGTATCGGGCGGCATACTCTTCTCTTAGCATCAGAAGGCCATAGGAGAAGTTTTGTTGCTAATTTATTTTCCTTCAGAATCATTCTTAAATGTTTTACAAAGAAAATGATACAAAGGACATGCATGACACGAAAAACAAAGTAAACAAACATGCATAACCACAAAACCGACAAGTAAAAGCAATTGATAGTAATAATGAATGTTGGACGTCGGATCCCAATTACTATTTCCATATTTATATATAATATATAGATATACAGATTTGTCTATTCGAATACTCTGTACATATTCATGTAGATAATGTTGGTTCATTGTAACGTGAAACGTGTCCGAAGAGACTTAACTAGCCTGTCTAACCCCCAGGAATGTCAGCTATTACCCCGGCTAAACTGTTGACAATGAAACCTGACTTGTCTGAATACCCGAGCTGTTAATACTTCCTACGCGGCTTTATCGTGTTGAGCTATGAACACATCCCCACATATCCCTTCTTATCCTTGGTATAGACTCTGGTATGCCGCAACAACTCATGAATACCCTCTCGGCTATATGTACACATGTTTGTCAAAGGCAGGAGTGTAGCGAAATTTGTAAAAACACAGGATTATCTTGATGACCTTCAAAAGAGTTTTTACAAAATCAGCACGAAGTCAAGGTCACTCCCAACTGTTGAAGGTCATGTTCACAGTGGTTGACCTCAATGCTGTAGAGATATTACGCATAACAAACACGAATCAATACACTAAGTTAAGTGCACACAGATATTCTTAGCCCACTCATTTGCTGGTTCTCAAACTGTAAATCAAGATGGTGAACTACAAGCTCAACATGACACATGCACTACACGCCGACCGAATTGTAGCTTCTGTCGTCGTCGCTGATCTTTTTCAAAGACCGAATCTCGTTATACCCTCTTCCGTCACCTCTGTGTCAGGGGAAAAATCGAACTCTGAGACACCAGCAGTGCTGTGATGGATAGTGAATGGGTTCGAGTATTCCCAGCCCTCTGTTTTCTTCTTGCCCTCATGCTATTTTTCCTAGATATTATTAGGGACTGAGAATCAACTTGATAAATAAATTGGTGTATCCTATTACACATAAACCACTGAAATATTCATGTGTTTTTTTTCTATGTGTGACGCTAGCATAAGTTCCCCTTGATGTATTTTGGGTTTTTAGATGTTTCAATATATCAAAATGATTTTGGGGTGTTGCAATATCGTCGGAGAGGGGAGGGAGAGTCAGTGTTGATCTTTCTTTTTAAATTTGTTCATCTAGATAACAGAATGCTAGCAGATTCGCTGGTTTGGTGATCGTGTCCATGTAAACTATGAACAGCAGAGGTGATAACGGGCAGCCTTGTCTCACTCCTGATGTCATATTGGACCAGTTGGAGAGTCCGTTTGTGGTCCTTACTGCACTCTTGCTGTTGAGGTATAATGCTCTGATATAAACATTAAGGGAGCTTGCTGGAATTTTTGTATCTTTGCACACTATGGACTGCGTGATGTTTTTCTCTTGGATGTGGTCACAGTTTGCTTTTGAATCAGCATATAATGTTGCCGAATTTGTGTTGTTTTGGCGGATAGTTTCACACGTGTGCCAAACGTTTGCTCATTCCGTGACTTATCCCTACCGACGTGCTGACTCTACAGACTTGTGGGGATTACCTGAGTTAAGCCGCAGGAATGCGGTTACTTCACCTCCTCTACTTATACCGCTTTTCACGCAAATGCAATTCGATGGTTCTCTGAACTGAAAAATCAGAGGATGAAAACGAGTTAGCCAGGCAAATTTTGAACACTGGTTAAGGGTTTATTGGTTTATATTTGATGCTCCTTTACGTTAGGATCGGAGTAACACATTCACACAGAAATACATGAACAGTATATCATAACATAGCATACAACAACATCTCACATTTACAAGTACTAACAATTCTCATATATCATAGAACAGCATGTGCCATATGTCTAGCTCTGCATGTGTTTCATAAGCTGCTGCTTAATCATCTTGGATGTGGTCACAGTTTGCAGCTCATGTTCTATATAAAAAAGATTTCTTTACACTATTTGTGTTTGGTCAATTGCCACCTTTTCGCCCATCTCCGTCGCCACAATATATTTCGCCGTGGTGCTCTTGTTCTTGCAGTATTGTGAGTCTATTTGTTGTTCTTCTGTTCTTTAAATTGATTCAACCTTAATCAGAAACTAATTGGGTGTTAGCTTTGGCGCTTACAGTCCGATACTTTTTTACAAGCACTTTCACTTCTGTTTCGGCCCTTGTTTCCTTGTCTTGTATAGCGACATTGTTTCTTCTTCTCTGGTCCGTCTTCTGAAACTCCTGCCGAATAAATACGGCTCCCGCATTCATGGCCATGGTGTCAGATTGTTGGTGTACTGTAATTCCTGCCAGGGTCACTCCAATTATCAATAATCTAATTCTAAGTGTGAGAAAATATAGTCAGGTGCTAATTTTCCTCCCAGTCTACTATACATGCCATTTAATTCCAATGTCCAAGAAAGTGCTAGTTTTCCTATCAGATCATAGATGCCATTTGATTTTACTGTCAAAGAAGAGTGAGAACCAATGAAATACCTGTTTCTTCTGCTAAGATCTCTGGGTCCTTCCTTTGAAACTCTTGCAATATGAACCCTGCTGCCGCATTAATGGTCATGGTATCAGATTGTCGGCTTGCAGTAGGCCACGCTCTTGAAACAAAGGAGGTGACACCTTGTTCAAACGCAGAAGTGACAATCGGACCTGTGGCGTCTTGACGACGCTGTGAGGAAATAGTCTTCTTTCTTCCTTCTTGTGCTCTGTCTCAACCCGCGCTCTTTTGTCTTTCTCCTTGTGACCTGCAGACCATTTACATCTGGATTCATATATGATGATGGGGCAAAACGTACCCGACGTCATCTCCCAGGATGCCCCCCCGTCTGCATTGTGGCCAACGTATGAAGCCACTTTAGGCCTTCTAGTTGGTATGGGCATAAGTTTTTTTAATGCTTTGGGGAGGTCGACATTAACCGATATATCCTTATCCTTGGCCAGGTCTTCTTCGTCATCACTCAACGCGGAGTATGCCTGGAAAATAAACTTGAAGTAAGAGGAGAGAGAAAAATATCTTCTTAAACATAACAAGACAAGAACAAAGACCTTTGGACTTGCATTTAGATATAATATAATTCTGACCCCAACCTACAATACATGCCATTTAATTCCAATGTCCAAGAAGTTCCAATGTCCAAGAATTTCCTGTCATAGATGCCATTTGATTTTACTGTGCAGAAAGAGTGAGAACCAATGAAGTACCTCCAACCTCCTTAGTCTTCATAGTTTTGAAGGGAACGATAAGAAAACAAAATTCACCATCGCCTCATCTGTATTGTTCTTGATCTGAGTTCGTATCGGTTGCGTACCTCGGCCATGCTGTCGATGTCAGAAGAAGAAATGAGAAATCGAGCGCACCCAGTTCTGGTGGTATAATTAAATAATAATAATAATGATATTCAATTGATATTCAAATTCTACACTGCGGTGCTCTGATTGACTTTGATCATGGATAGGAAAGTGTCGGCAGACTTCTTACGCTTACAATGTCCAAGAAGTGAGAAAATAGTCAGGTGCTAGTTTTTCTACCATAAATGCCATTTTATTGTCGAAGAATGAGAACCAATAATTTACCTGTTTCTTCTGCTCCTTTCTCTGGAACTCTTGTAAAATGAAAGCTGCAGCCGCATTCATGGCCATCGTGGCAGATTGTCGGCGTACGGCAGGCTTCCCTCTTCGGACAAAGGACTGACAATCGGACCAGTGCGTCTTGAGGAAATTTAGTCCGGTGCTAGTTTTCTTCCCAGCCTATCATGCATGCCAATTTCAATGTCCAAGAAGGGTGGTCCTGTCAATAGGTGGTCCTGTCCCTAGGAATGATACATACATTGATTGTAGTTTTTTTCTCCCAGCCTATCATACATGTCATTTAATTCCAATGTCCAAGAACTTGAATAAGTGTGATCCTGTCCAGGAAATGTGAGAAAAATTAGTAGTAAACATCACCAATTCTTGATAGTATCGAAGGGAACGATAAGACAACAAAACTCACTGACGTCGACCTCAGACCAAGAACAACGCGGTTCTCAGTGTTCCTTGGTCCAGGTCGTACTTGGGCCCGTGTGCCTCGGCCATGCTGTCCGGATCATGCGGATGTAGCTAATGTCACAAGAACTGAAGAAGTAATGAAAAATCGAGTGCACCCAGTGTCGGCGGTATAATATTAAATTGATAGATTTATATTCAAATTTTACAGTGCTATGCTCTGATTGGTTTTGATCAGAAAGGAATGGAGGGGAATATAAATGTCAGGTGTTAATCTTCCTCCCAGCCAAGTGTGAGTACCAATGAAGTACCTTGGGGTGGCCTAATACCGACAGTGCCCTAATACCGACCACTTCCAGGTCGTCGCCCTGTTTGATCCCGCCGAAGCGTGCAGGGGAGTGTATGTATCAGCCGCGGCTTTGTACGGCGGGGTTACCGGTCTTAGGGGGATCTTCCGCCATAAGTGCGCGGAATGTGCGCCCTTTATTTGTTCAAGCTGGCCAGGACAACCAGGCAAAGGGGCGTATCTTTAGCGAGGTGTCTATGCGCAAGTTTTGCTTTCAAAGTTAGGGATCATACGAATGTATATGTAAGTCATGTGACCATAATGTGACACAAGGTGTTGCTACATTTCAGACAACCTACCCAGTCATTCAACCTCAATTAAAGGTCAGGAACAAGGTACACACTAAGCAAAGGGGCGTATCTATAGCGAGGTGTGTATGCGTACGCTTTGCTTTCAAAGCGAGAGATCATACAAATGTAAGTCCTGTATGTGGCAACGCTTACAACACCACCATCAAAGCTAGCGCTGTTGCTACCTGTCAGGCTGTCACAGATTTTACAACTTTTCCTGCGATGTCACCTGCAAACATGAATAAGTCATCGGGATAAGACATCGCAACTGTAAGATTTTCTTCAGCGGCAATGTATGTCGTGAAGCGGTTACCTCGGGTTTTACATAGAACTGTGTCCTAGCCAACCGCCATTCGTGGAGCCGTTACCCCGGCTTTGCATGGGACCATGTCCTAAGTCAAAAATAAGTCAAAAATGATAATCACTTATGGACACGTTGAATTTCTTCTTGGTCTGGAGTCGTCAAATTATATCACCTCTGTTATCAATAATCTCCATTAGTTGTCATGGACCCCCTTTCTAATCCTATGTTCAACAAAGTTTATTTCTAAATGACGAAAAAAGTTCATACTACGAGCCGAAAGAAACCTTTCCTACGTCTGGTGACATACGACAATTGTTTACCTCCCTCTCATATCTCTTTGTGCCACATACCTTGTCTATTCCTAATTTAACCTGATCGAAGTCTGTAATTTGCTTATAACTAGGTCATTTCGTGCATATTTTGCTATTATAGAAAGCCCAAACTTTGCCACGTTACCTACGTTTTCCCCAACCATAGGACAATCTAATACTTGTACACCTCTCCTTCACACCTCGTCCTAATCACTGAGATTAACCAGTTTTTATACGCCTGATCCCGGAGAATGTTGTTTCTTTGCTTAAGGCCCGGACAAAGAGCGGGAAGACTTCCCGCCCCCTGGTCACTCCAGGAGTTGACACAAGCAGAGGGACTTGTCTGTTAAAACAAACATGCAGGATTACCTGAAGGTTACCCCAAAAATAGCACATCTACATAATGATACTGAACAATACCCCGCAAGGGGCATCTCGTCCAGGGTGAATGGGTCTTACCCGTCTCAGTGGTTCAAGTGAACATGAACCAAAAAAGATGGGAAAGGTGCAAACAAATGAACGAAAATACTGGTGATTCTGTACAACGGCACACCGGGTGTTGACCGCTAACTGCTGGTTCAGGAATTTCCATTGCATTTGGGGGGTTAATCTTTACGATCATCTCATATATATGATATATAGTAAATATAAGTACAGGGAGTTTTAAAATCTCCAGGAGTTGACACAAGCGGGGGTTGTCTGTACAAACAAACCGGACGGATCATATGAAGGTTACTCCAAAATAGAAGCTGCACAATATATGGTGAAGTAGATCAATGATGCTCCAGACGCTGGTGGGGAGACCGCCGTACTACCGGGAGACATGTAGATCAAGGATATGATATATAGTAGATCAATGATATGATACAATATGATACAATATATACTAGTATAATATAATATATAGTAGATGTAAGTACTTCGTACAGAGGGATTGTCTGCACAAACAAACTGCTGAATTATCTGAATGCAACCCCCAAAATAGTGCCTCCAGAATTTCCATTCAAATTTGGGGTGGTTTAAGATTATGAATGGCGGAGGAAGGTGAGGGATGGGCTCCAACTTTCAAAGCAACCCACTGCTCATACGGCCTCAAAATATGCTCACTGGATATCTGTTCATCTTTGTCTTGAAAAGTCAAAATATAGTTCAGGGGCAACGATGTCTTAAATCTGCCCCGCTCTGTGTCGTGGATGCTTACAAGTACGTAAAGACATCGACCGGCCAGAAACCGAGGTCTTGGTATTTACAAAACATGACAGGTGTCTGCTCGCCATAGATTTTACAGCTTTGACCTCGTGGTCTGCCTCGGTTTCTTGACACTACACGTGGTGGCTCTGTCCTATAGTAACAAAGACAACACAGCCAGAACTAAATATGATATTGGGCTTTCGTCACCGTGCTTTTGTGTGGTGCCGTTGGCCGTCCCCTTTTCTTAGGCTCGAACCTATAGTAACATAATTATTTTCAACCATGGAACACTCCTACTACATTTACTGCGAGTATACACATCCTCAAGGCATAATATTTTGCTGTTTCTGACAATCACATAGCAAAATACGTGATGTCCATTTTGCATAAGTCACTGATATGATAGTGGTATCAAAGGGATGCTACAGCTTTATATTATCACCACAACTCATCAGCCCAACAATTACGAAAATTTAGCAAGTAGCAAATGAAAACTCGCACTGCAAAGCTTTTTGCACAAGAACAAGCCCTCTTTTATTCCGTGTTCCCAAACTTACATGATTGTGTACTCCCTCTCATTGATTACTCTGTCATTAACCAAAAGATAAGATACAACTACGTGTATAAGCAATAGTACACTATCTCTGTGTATTGGTCTGACTCCAGGTACAACTTCTCCATCTTCTGCCTGTCTGAATAGTTCTGTGTCTGAATAGTCTCTGGAGCTCAAACACACAAACTTTAAAGTACATATGTGATATCTAAACATGGGACATTTTATATCTAAACATAATTTACAAATTTCAAGTTCAGTATGAGTTGCCAATAAGAACAATCGACATTCCGCAATCTTTTGTTCAATTTGTTCTTGACAGCAAGGACGTTGCGTCATTTTTTTTGCTTAATCGATCTATGTGCTTTACAGATCAAGTGTCAGCTGCCAATAGACCAGACTGTATCTCGCCTTGCCACAACCTGCGGGGAACTCTTTTTACCCCCATCATTAAGAGATTTCTGTCATTTCGAACCTTCCGCAGCACATACAAGATCATGGATGTTAGCTCGGGACTAGCCTGCGGCTTTGCTCAGTTTTCTTCTCAGCTTACTAGTGTTCTCTGGTTCATTAGTTCTCATGAAAACATGGGGAGAGCAAAATATGAACAAAAATCAAGCAGGTTCTTTCAATTAAAATGATATAAGTTATTAGTTCTCCATGGGTGACATGCCATCCTAACATATCCTAACACATCCACCTTCTGCTCCTCTGTTGTTTGCCTGATGCCAGATCCACACATTTCTGCTCCTTTGTGGTCTGCTGTGGTGGTGGGGGTTCTGTAGTCTGCTGTGTCGGTATGCTGCAGTAGAGCTGGGACCAAGAAATATGTCATTACTTTACAGGAAAGTAAAGTTAGTTTCAAAAACTTACTTTGCTATACTAGATGTACCCCAAAGACAAGTTTTCGGCCATTACCCAGTCCTTCGTAATTTCATCATTATCATTGCCGCCTTTCAGTTCACATTGCTGTTCTCATTCTTGGTCAAGGTTTTCTCATTTTGATCTTTGTTCAGCTTTAACTTTGATCCTGCGCAGAAAACAAGGTTAAGTTGAGGCATGAACAGTTCTGATTTTAAATACTAGATCAATTCAAATTGGAGAGGTATCAAAGTATGTTATGATCTTACGTACTTCATATATATTTAAGATGAAAGTATTAGGTACTTCCAAACAAAATATAAACGCATCACTTGTCGTTACTCCCTTCACGCTGCCTCAGCCTTTCAAACTCCAGATGCTCACGCTCTCTACAATAAAAGAAAACAACAGTTTGAAGATCTCTTAACCCCGCCGAAATGATTAGAGTTTCCCATATGTCTTCTTTAATTGTAGTTCATCAACTGTGCAAATATTGTTTTGATTTATACATAAAAATAGATACAAAACCAAAGCAGCATATTGTATACTATGAGGGCCCATCGCTATAATAAATGAACAGAGATATAACCTTAATATGATATAACGCAGAATAGAACAATGAAAACGTAGCACCAATACTCTGTACCTCTCTTTTCAAAGATTGGCACTATTTCGTCCTCAAACAAGTCTCATGGACTAATGCACCGACAGAGCCTCTTCGGTGCTGTCTCTCCGTTACACTTGAGCCATCCCTCCAACAGGTTCATACAGCGGGACGGTTTCTCTTTACATTTCTAGTGTAAATCACTATTCTGTCTGCCTCAGATAGAGCCTCCATAAGTGCCTCTATGGTGGCTCTCTAGCTACATTATGCTTGAGACATTCCTTCAACAGGTCCATACAGCGAGACTTGTCGTCTGTATTTCTTTTATTCTAATAACATTTTAGTGTACATCACTGTGTCTGCCTCAAGCAGAGCCTGCTCTGTTGCGCTTCATCTATTCCCCCATCAGGTCCATACAGCGAGACATGTCATCTCGGTTTCTACTACAATGTTATCGGTGTCTGCTGGCCACAATCCAGGATGGAAAATTAATCATACATTTAAGATAACATTAAAATATAAACAAAAGGCCTTCCTCATTAAATATTACCTTTAGTAGTATTCTATAACTTAAGACAGTGAAATCTATCATCAGTCTGCTCCTCATTCTCCCCCATGGTGGAGCTAATTACCACCACCCAGAAGGGATGTGATCTGATTGAGATTGTTTGTGGTTTCCCGGGAAAACACTCCATCATTAGGTGATGAAGAAACATGGCGCAATTCATACGGAAGACAGTTGTGATGGACCGATCCTCTGCATCCGCATAGCATAGCTTTTGTATGTCGGCAAGTTTTTGGATCAGGAGGATGGTTTGGGGCTTTTGCTGCGCCACCGTCCTTCAGTTCATAGGGGAGGACAATTAGGGCATGTCTGATACACTGCCTGTTTTTATGCCGTTGAGAAAATGTTCTTTCACTTTGTTGATGATGTCGGCTACATCTTTTGTTTCTCTGAATGGTAGTCCTTCAAGTAGATTTTTTTAGAATAACTGTTGAGGTCGTGCATTGGTGTTGTAGGCTCAGTTCCTCCACACTTCGTTTCAGGGGTGATTCTGCAGCAGTGTAGGAATCTTTTGGTCCCAGGAAGGCTGTGCTTTTAAACTGTCACTAAATGATTTCTCATGTTGAAGTTGTCCCTACCAAAGTGGATCCTCTTTGGTGCATATATTAGGAGGACATTGTTGAGGGACTCCACCATATATGTGTCTGTGTACTGGAAAAGAAAAAAGATTAAGGTGTTCATGCCTACCAGAGGATTGTATGCTGAAAATAGTGGCAATCCAGCACGACATCGAAGTCCACTGGTTGAACCCGGTTCTTTGATTGATTACAGCCCATGGCTGAATATATATGCCACCACTCCGAATATATATGTCACCTACAACCATCTGTTACGCACCACATGTAGGTGTAGCAACGGGCGCATCTCAAGTGGTAAGTTTTTTAGTCTACCTGATGAGCACACAAAAAAATGTGGGGGTGGGGGATGGAGTACGAATTAGAGATGTATAACGCTGGACTCTTTATAGTGAGCAACAAGTCGAACAATTATTTCCTTCCTTCCATGTTTCCTAATGTTTCGTTCGATACTTCTCTATATTTCTAAGGCATAGTGTGATTTTCATTCTAATTAAATACTAATGCATCAAATATGTCAGAAAAAAATCATTAACAGTAGAAATGACATTGCCTTTGGGGGTACAATCAAACAACAAGTACCATGACATAGTTTTCAGCATGTCTGTAGATCTTAGTCGATTTCAGGAAGTCTTTGTACGCCTTGATGGCCCTCTCGTCTGTTAGGGTAACCTTGCTGGGCCCCCATGCGCGTTGCCGACAATGAGACGCATCAAGGCACTTTCCATGGTTTCCCTGGTGATACATATTTGTCATGTCAGGCACTACCTCAATATGCCTAACTGTTGATGTCAAGTTTCAAAATCATGTCAACGAGTTAACTTATGATGCTCCAGGTCAACACGACATGTACCAATTAACAACAGGCAACATTTATAGTGAGAAACCATTGCAGTCTTAAAGAACCTCACCGTATAATGCTCAACCATCTTCAGGATAGACATTCTGATGTTACTAGCAATGCCTCCGCAGTGTTTCATTGACCAATAACATCCAGTCTTGTTTAATGCGCCTGGAAATGATTGGACGTCATCCATGAATTACAATGCATGTACTATATCATCAGATTAAGGGAATTTTACTAGTAATACCGCAGGTGCCAGGCATAAGGTGGGGAAGACTGTTGTTAAGAAAATTAGTTATCCAATACATAAAACTTCAACATATATACTACACTGTGTGCAATCAATCAAAATTAGCTGTTGCTGAGTTGATTTCTCGTCATTTTATCATCTTTCGCGTAGGTCCCTGTATCTAAGCTCATCCTGCACCTCCTCCTTTGTCATGGTGTAAAGTGGATATTGGGTAGCAAGTGCTGCTTTCTTGGATGTTACTGGTCCACCCCCCACCTATGATGAACTCCTGTCTATCTTTGATGCCCACTTATTTAGCCTCTCTTTTCTTGGTAAGCCAAGCCAGTCAGTTTAGGTGTTCGTTGTAGTCAATTGCGGCTAGTTGACACCTGGATTCATATACAGGCGGACAGAAAGCATACCTCTTAGAAGCGTACATTTGGATATGATTTTGGAAGCTCTCTAGCTCTTTCAAGGAGTTAAATATAAGGTTATCAAACGGAGGTCAACTTACAGGCGTCGCAACATCAGAGGAGTCCACAGGGGCAGTGTAGTAACTAGTACTGCCGCTGGTGTCCATCGGTTCTAAGGAGGGAAGAAGCAAATGCATGAGTTAATGAATCGAACAAAACTTGAATAAATCAATGCGTAATGGTAACTGATAAATGCTGCAGAGAAAACCAGGAGCGAACCATTGTCGAGTCTCAATACCACTGCTTGTCATATGAGTGTCAGTAACACCTAAAACATCTAGTCTGTAGTCATCTTGACATCTATCACTGATGCTAACTGAAACAGTTTAGATTGAGTTGCCCACCAGTGTTCACACATTCCATGTGGCTATGCACAGAGGTTATTAGGGTGAAGTTTGTTATAGTTGACATCAACATGACTTGCCAAAATACAAATATATCAAAATGATCTTGATACCTCTGAACGCACAAATATTGAAAGAAACAGTACCCTCGAGGGTGGTAAGCCTCCTTCATTGAGGTAAATATAAGGTTATCAAACGGAGGTCAACTTACAGACGGCGCTTCATCAGGCGTGTCATCGTCCTCTGTGAAACTGAAAAAGGTATCATCGCTGGTATCTAGGGAGGGAAGAAGCAAATGCATGAGTTAATGAATCGAACAAAACTTGAATGAATAAATCAAATGCAGGAATTTGTGAATAAATTTTTGAAAGGAAGGAAAGAAATTGGCAAAGGAAGTGAAAGTACTAAGAGACTGAGCTTGTGAAAAAGGGCTACAATGAACGATTTTGTCCTATGTGTTATAGTTGTATCTCCACCACGCTTGTCTGATGTTTGAAACGCTACCTTATTTGTGACCAATCTGCTTTTGTCGGACACACCACGATTTTCTTTTCCCGTCTGATCTAATTAGAAAATAACAAAGTCAATATATATAGTTAACGCGCATTTTTTAAGAATTCTTGAATGAAAATGGAGTCAGAAATACCCAGGTGGCTCCTGCACTATCTCTCCGAGAAACAGTTCTTCCGCTGTTGGTTCTTTCCCTTCTTGCTCCTTGGCGCAATTCCCTGCTTCTTTCCTTTCTTGCTCCTAGCGTATTCCTCGGCCGCGCAGAAAAAAAACATTGGACTTTGATTTGTTCATTTTGCACACATCTCCGAGAAGCTGTTCTTCCGCTGTTGGTTCCCGACATTCTAGATCGATCTCCTCTAGTGAAGTGACTCACTCCGTCCCATCAGCCGTGTCCCCATCGTTGCCATTGGCAAGCTGCCAAGCAGTATTTCTGTAGTGAAAACATTTAAAAAAGAACATTCTTAATTTTTTATTATATGTAATGTGATGTTGCTACACAATGCATATATAATTTGCTCTCAAATACAAATCACTCAATCAAGCATGCAGAGCATTTGCACCCCCCGCCGCAGCTGGACAATCACATCCATCCTCCAATCACCGTCATTTGCACTGAAGTAGTCGTCAGACTCAGAGTCTGAACTACTAAAACTGAACTGCTAAAAAGCCGTGAACGATTCTGTGAAATATTCGCTAAAATATGGACATGTCAAGCATGTAGGACTTACTCCGACTGGACGGAGGCAGACATTTCTGGACGCCATGGCGTTATAGTTTTTGTAGGGAGTTCACCTTCCATACATCACTATAAACCCTTAGGTTATCTTCTCTGTCGCGTTGTAGTGTTCAGCTCCTCGATTTGCGATGTACTCTAGCCAGTATGATATGGATTCCTGTTGGTACTGTGTCGGAGTGGAGAACTGTGGGTAGCTGTTTTCCGATACCGACATATGCATAATGTGATGTAAGCCAATGGCGAGCGGGAGCTCCAGGTGCCGTGGCGAAGTAGGTCTTCCAGCTGTGAGATAGGGTCTGTGTCTTTTGCTCACATCTCCGAGAAGCAGATCCTTCCGCTGTTGGTTCACGATGTTCACCTCCCGCCACATTCGCACAGAGTTTCTCGTTACAAAGATGACTGACTTGCTTCGTCTTGTCGAGAGTCGGTAATCTGGACTCAAGAAATGCCCAAAGTTCTCTGGTACAGTCTGCATGTACCGTATAGCCCTTACTCTTTCTCTTGTTTGCCTTTTTTGATTTGGGTAAAACAAAAGAAAACAAGACAGACAAGTGCTTATTTAACTATTTTTTTTTGGGGGGGGGGTAAATTAACTGTTACTGTTAAAATGTTACTGAGACTTAGACTAAAGGAAGAACGACAGAAAAAGGATGTGTCAAGCTACCCGCGACAGGTCACTTGTCCGCGCTCCCACCAAACGACTCTTGCCTTCCCTGGTGCAATCCATCCCCCATCTGCATGTACCGTGCCACCTCACGAGAGGTCCGTACTCCGTTAATGGTATCCCCTTCCCCGGCTTTGTCTTGTGGGTGTAGCGTTGTCTTGTGGGTGTAGCGCATTTCTGCCTTACAGAAAAGCAAACAAAGAACTTACATTTGATTGGATTTAATCTATTCATTTTGCACCTATCAAAAGCATACGTCTTGCAAGAATAATAAAAGGAGTCATCGGCAAATAGACCAAAAAAGTTAATCGAGGTCATTGATATAGATCACGAATAGCAAAGGTCCAAGGATAGATCCTTGTGGTACTCCACATTGTATTGTTTTCAGTGTTGAACAAGTGTCATTAATTGTCGGATAGATAAGAAGAAAACAATTTTATAACTGAGTCATCAATGCTATATTTTTAGATTTGTTCAGTAGGAGAATGGTTCACAGTATCAAATTCCCCATGTACCCATGTATCGTGCGACCTGACGAGGGGTTCTTGCTCCTAAACATTGTATCCCCTTCCCCCGGCTTTGTCTTGTGGGTGTTGCACATTCCTGCCTTACGCTCACAGAAAAAAACAAAGAACGTAGATTTGATTTGATAAATTCATTTTGTAACTTTACATATCAACGGCATACGTCATACAAGAATGATAAAAGGAGACATCGGCAAATAGATTTTTAAAAAGTTAATCGAGGAAGCTTGTGCAAGGTCATTGATATAGATTAGGAATATCGAAGGTCCAAGGATAGATCCCTTTGATACTCCACATTGTATTGTTTTCAGTTTTGACAGGGACCAGCAAGTTTATACATATATTTTAGGCTGTACAAACTGGGCGGACCCTTACTCTCTTTTTTCCCGCCCCTGGTGCAATCCATCCCCCATCTCCATGTACCGTGTGACGTCACGAGAGGCCCATGGTCCGTAACATGGTATACCCTTCCCCAGCTTTGTCTTGTGGGTGTAGCGCATTCCTGCCTTACCGAAAAAAAAGAACTTGATTGGATTTAATCTATTTATTTTGTACATATCAAAAGCATACGCCATACAAGAATAATAAAATGAGTCATCGGCAAATAGACAATAAAGTTGATCGAGGTCATTGATATAGATCACGAATAGCAAAGGTCCTAGGATAGATCCTTGTGGTACTCCACATTGTATTGCTTTCAGTGTTGAAAAAATGTCATTTTATTACATATGGCTGTCGAATAGATAAGATGAAAACAATTTTATAGCTGAGACAATGCCATATCTTTAGATTTGTTCAGTACGAGAATGGTTCACAGTATCAAATTCCCCTTGTACCCATGTACCGTGCGACCTCACGAGAGTGTAACATGGTATCCCCTTCCCCCGGCTTTGTCTTGTGGGTGTAGCACATTCCTGCCTTACATTAATGCTGGTAAGGCTTGTGTGTCCGTCGCGGCCCGCCTTTGTTTGCCTGTTTGTGTGTGAATTCCTGGGCTAAGTGATCCATGAATGTCCGCTTAGATGTGGTACACGCAAAAGCAACCAAAGCAAAGAGAGGGGTTTGCGGTTAAGCCCGAAATATTCTAATGAGAGGATCAGTTAAAGGCTGTCGAGATCTTGTAATACTTCGAGAACAAACATAAACATGATCTGTCGTAGATTTCTTTCCGAAACCAATAATTTAAGAAACATTATTTGTATGTAGTAACTGAAATGTTTCTAAAGTTATATATGTTGCTACCATTCCATCATAAAGAGGGTATTCTAAGTAATGCCCATCGTTTTAGAAGTCCAGTAAACCAAGCATGTAGGCATTTTGCCATGTATACCTTCATGTCGATGGACAGTAGTCAGTTCAAAACACACAACCAATAGTAAAGATTAAATATACAGCCACTACCTTCCCTAAGCAGCAGCAGAGCAGCCCGTTCTCTCACATACGGCATATCTCCTCACTTGCCTATCCTCCTCACTCTCACTTCCCTACGACTAGGCTAAAATATCAATCTACCTTCTAGAGGATGAGCTAAACGGTTTCCGTACAGAAAGCCTGCATCGACATGTATACGGTGTGTATCAGTTACTGTCATCAGGGCCAGAATGGAACAGAGAAAAATCTACTTTTGCTTGCTTTATTGATTTCCATTCATTCCCCTTCAGCCATCTTGTAGCGGGCATGGCCACCTGATAATTCATTTACATGTATTGTAGGTGGCATGGTTAGCTATTTCTTTGTTTATACAAAAACAAATGTTTATATGATAATAATCTTTATTGCATGTTCATTCCCCGGGGGGATAAATGCACTGGAGGCCACAGGGTAGTTGAGAGAATGGAAGAATAACGTTAACGTCTAATACATGTACAATAACGTGTTACTAAGCACTATACTAAATGTCCTACTGCATATCTAGGTTCTAGTGGCTTCTTCTCTCTTTTTAAAACACATGGCGACATAATTACATTCTTCGTCCATTACATTAAAATCTGTGCATGACATCAAGTGGGGGACCAGTTCTAGCTGGTCTGGATATCAGGAGAACTGATATACTGAAGCTTTGTGCCCAGTGCAGGATGATCCGCTACTGCAGTTTTGGCTGACAAGTTACGATATAATACAATCTACTCGATCAATAGCACTAATAGACTTTGGTATGATGGGCTGGTCTGTCAGAAGAGTGAACCATGTAAAGGGTTCATTTCCAATATAGTAAATGTTCGACGCCATGTCCCAGTGGTGGCAAACATGGTTCATATGTTAGAGCTAATTTTCGTCATTTCTCTTACTTAAGTCGATTGCTTTTAAAATAGTCTATATTTGTGTGGAGAATAAATCTATCAATAACGCCGTTGGACAAAAAACACGACGAAGACGAATATATCCCATTCTTTTTAATGTAATATCATATATATTACATATAGCAAATATGATATAGATATGCTAATATTGAATACAGACACAGCAAATTAATTTTATCCATGTTAACATTTTTTTTTTAATCTATTACACTACTCGACGAATCATCACGGAGTCGACAGCACGAGCCGAAGATTGAGAATGCCCTTCTCAGCCTCCTAGCTACCCTCTTCCCCCGTGCTTAACACCCCATCCTACGGTTTCATCTGTCCCTGGTTCTCTTGGTTAATGAACTCCTGATCATGAGCCCTCTCCAGCCCCGCCTCCTTTTCTGATGCCTCCTCCCTCATCGTCGATTGTTCTGTCTCATCTCGCTGACGCTGGAGACCCACATGATTGTTCTATCCCATCTCGCTGACGGTAGAGACCCAGATCCACTACTTCCTCCATGTTGGCGCTCTTTTCTTCCTTCTGCTGCACACGAAAAGTCAGCTCTCCTTTGAGCTCGACGCAGGCTTGGAATATTGCTGTTGAAGATAACAGCTGGACAGACTTTTACAGTTCCCGGTCATCGGGCAGCAAGTCTCTCCCGCCTCCACGTTTGTGTTCTTTCTTCTGCTGCACACTAAACGTCAACTCTCCTTTGAGCTCGACGCAGGCTTTTGATATTGCTGTTGAAGATAACCGTGAGCTGGACAGACTTCTACTGTTCACGGCCAGCACTCACATTAACACAAAAATTAAAACAATATTCTTTGACACAGGGAAACCGATGACACAACTTGAGAAAAAAACATACTGAGACTTATCCTAAGCCCCTAGGTTTGGGCACGTATGATATGTCTGTGTCTGTTTGTCATTCAAACCAGAATGATCATCAGTACTTATCCGCTTGCCCCCTTCCCATCATTGCCCCACCACACCCAGTATCAGTTACCGATGTACATACTTCCCATGCCACTGTTGACACTGTCCGTCGGCTTAGTCCACACTTCACATACTTGTTGGCCGCCAATTGCAACAATCGCCAAGTGGCCAGTACTTTGTTACAACAACATGTATGTATAGTAACCAATCCTGGGCTGTAGGTAGAAGTAGGTGTCATAATCGTTGTCACTGTCCGTGAAGTAGCAAACTCTCCAAACACCAATGCAATGGTACGCTATAATATAATGAATGAATAATCTTTATATTTTCACTTTCTTGCCCCCCAGGGCAAAATGCAGTATTTTCAGTATGTGTCCGTAGTAAACAATGAGAGAGACACTGAAACAACCCAAATCCTACTATACTAAATCTATCGTTTAGAAAACAGTCAAACATATAAAGCTATGCTACCATAAAACAGTCAAACATATAAAGCTATGCTACCATAAAGTCTATCTATAATATATTGTATAGACATGCTACAGTTACTGCTAGTACCATGTATTTTTCTACAGAATGACAATAAAGTTTTATCAAAAAAAAGAAAATATGATATACATATGCGATGATATGCTGCAAAATGTCATGATGTAGCCCCCAACCCCCCCCCCCCCCCCTCATAGATCCTGCATCCGCCCCTCTCCTGCTCGTGCTGAACTCCTCCGCTTCTCCGAGGACTATACTTGGGCAACTTTTGGCAATGTGACCAAAGCCTTGACAATTCCAGCATACACGCTAACAGAGGCTTAGAGCAAAGTGACTACTGTATCACGGATAGACATTCAAACAAATCATTTTGGAGCACTGTTGTGCAAACACTCATTTTGAAAACCGAAGACGAATATAGTGAGGATGGCGGTTTCTCTACTGTGTATGTCGATCAACGTTGTGCAAATGTTAGATTTACCGTCTGCAAACAGTACTTGTATCTTTCAGTTTGTCATAATGTCTCTCATTCATGTACAGGAGTGATCCTCTGTCAACCTTGTTTGCAAAGGATGATATCATGTTATTAAAATGTAAGAGGATTGTATATCACACTTGTCACTTCGCCAACTCTCTCACCATCTGAAAGAGTAACTGAAAATGTAACGTTTGTTTTTAGTAAACATAGAAGTTCAGCACAATACAGCCAAATTTAGACGCTTTGAATTAGTTCTTAGAGATTTGAGAGCTATGCGCACCCAATGGTGTACACAGCAAACAGACTGCGTGTGCTGAACGGATAAAAATTCTTGTCCAGTTTGTTGAGCCGCTAAGCTGTCACTACTTGTAAAGAAACACCGATGAGTTTATAAACTCCTTGGACAGACCAATTCATTTCATGAAAACATGGCTGGAAGGATACTAGTATTTTATTTAATGTATTGTAGTTGGACAATGTGGTTTTTCATCCTCACCATACTCTCGTCGATGGAAACGTGTTGTAAACTCACAATAAACTCCCTTGCGTAAACTCAAGTTTCGTTTGTGGAACATTCCCGCGCCTTGTCCGCGTAACCACAAACACTACAAGCCAGTCAACCAATTTAATGTATCGAGTTTCGCATTTTCCCGCCATTTGTCTACCATGGAGGGTACATGTTTGGCGGTGGTAGTATTGAGTTTCATATATTCCCGCCATTCTGTGCCAGTGTGGGATGGCGAGAGTATTAGGTTTCACATTTTCGCGCCATTGCATGTCCGTGATGTAGATCATACCTCGACAGTCTGGTAGCTTTCTTCAGGGCAGGACGGTAGACATCTTCACTCTCCCATTCATGCAGCATGGGGACCCGGGAAATACAGTGTGCCAGTATATTTGAGATGTCATTTTTATTCTTCGATTAATTCGCCATAAACAAATGTCACAAATACTGAACTATGACCCATTTCTGCATCTACACTCACTAGTATTAGAATTTATCTGTATGAAAGATACAAAGAAAATCAAGGAAGTGGGAAACATTGTCAAATGTAAATCTCAGTTGTCTGCACACTATGTCTACTGTACAATTGTATAATCTTTGCAAAAATATATGGCTGATGTCGCATATAAAAGCAAGTATCAACTTCAGGATACGTAAGTGCAACTTTTTATGTGTGGGTAAATGGGACTGGTGGTGTATTGAATGCACATTTCCGTCTGTATATCGGACTGAAACGGCTGTTGGTATATATTACTTTCAACTTTTCAAATTATGTCTTTCTTTCAAAAGTTCATTACGAAGCAGAAACACTGTCACAAAAATCGTATATATGTTTTTAAAAAGGGACATGTTTTTTTATAAGGGGGCAAATTAAATCCACATATGTTTTGAAAATAGGGCCGTTTTTTTAAAGGGGGCAAATTAAATCCACATATGTTTTGAAAATGGCACATGTTTTTAAAAAGGGGGCAAATTAAATCCACATATGTTTTGAAAATGGGACATGTTTTTAATCTGCCGGAAGTGCGTGGTCGTCACCCTGATTTCTGCCCGAGATTGCTTGGTGATGGTTTTAGCTGTGTATGAATATTTTGAATCTTCTGAAAAGCCCGTGAGTTGTAGTATTTTTGGGCGCGGTGCAGTTGGTTCGCTATCGAAGCCTTTTTTGTATTAGTCCGCGGGAACGGTGATGCGGTTTTCTCGCCTGATGACCCAAATAGCATCGTTTTTAATGCATTTTCACCGAATTTGCGTCATCGGAGATTGCGAAAAAGTTATCACATTAGGCGGACTTTCCGTCGTTTCGGTGCTGCATATTGGCAGAAAAGCCTCTTTAAGAGTTGGCGTCGGTGACGTCACGCAGTGACGTCATGGTTCTCGAGGAAAACAGCAGGGGGTCGCGTTTTAAGTTCGTAGCTTTTAACTGAAACGAAGAATATGTCAAATTTTGGTATAGACTGGTAGACCACGGGTCGCACATTCCGACTCAAACGCGTCCGACATCAAATTCTTCACTACTTCGCCGTGAAGGCGACACAAGGCACAATGCTCCCTAAATGTGTAAAAGAATGCATTCTGGCACAGTCCAAAGCGCAACCTGGAGCATATCATCAGAGCTAGAAGCGGGCAGTTTAAATAAGTGCGTCCGAGATGTGTAGCGCGCCTAGTAGGCTGTCACTTCACACCATCAAAAGAAGAAAAGATCGCGACGTTAAGGAGCGATGAACCAAAAGTCAGAAAACCAAGTTTCGCCTTAAGAAGGCTTAAAGCACTTAGATTTTAGCTTAATTCACCCATGTAAGTCATCATAAAGGCGGGGCATCGCGAAAATCATACCGAAGGTCAAGTTGAGACATGGGCTTCCATCAAATGACGTAGTCAGTGAATCCCTTTTAAAAACGGTTTGGCGGCCAGAAATGATTAAAGATGGCCGTATTTGAGGTTTGGGGGGGGGGGGGGGGGCACATGGGGGAGGGGGGCGCCAAGCACCTGTCCATGGATATATCGAATTTAAAAGAGAAAAAAGGGCAAACTTCGGGGTTTTTTCAAACAAACTTACAGATTTTGATAAAAGCTTTCGAATGCGTCGAAATAACGTCATCTATGACGTCCTCGACGTAGCCGCTGCCGTCCTTTTAAGGTCTCGGACCGGAATTTTTTTGCGAGTTCGTATGTAGGCCGACACCCTCAGGTCGACGGGCTACAATTCCGCCGAGAAAAGTAGGACGGAAAATGTAATCACATGGTCGAAAAGCGGTTTTCTGCTGTTTTCCAATGTATCTATCGGTATTGTCCGTTGTCCCTTTATTTTGGGTAGAAACCATAGTAAAATGTAAATTTGGCATCCAAGAATTATCATTTTTTTACACTTTTTTGATCGAACCTGCTCGGAAAAAAACGAGTTTTCCTGGGGTCACGGCATACATGCTGAGAAAGCTTAGTAAATGGTGTCTCTGAAAAATGAAAAAAATAAAAAAGTCATGTGATAACTTTTTCGCAATCTCCGATGACGCAAATTCGGTGAAAATGCATTAAAAACGATGCTATTTGGGTCATCAGGCGAGAAAACCGCATCACCGTTCCCGCGGACTAATACAAAAAAGGCTTCGATAGCGAACCAACTGCACCGCGCCCAAAAATACTACAACTCACGGGCTTTTCAGAAGATTCAAAATATTCATACACAGCTAAAACCATCACCAAGCAATCTCGGGCAGAAATCAGGGTGACGACCACGCACTTCCGGCAGATTACCGGGTCATGACACCCCCCCCCCCCCCCCCCCCCCCGGTCACAATTGAACTCCGACCCGGAACCTTAAGTCATTTCCGTTTGGAGTTTGAAATCGACCAGTTTGAAATCGACCAGTTTGAAATCGGCGTAACTGGAAAGCACCACTATCAAAATGGGGGGTAAATCGGAAACGATAGACCATTTTGAAAGCACCACTTTGCAAACCGGTGGGTTTCCTGGATTGGGGAATAAACTTATACACGGTACAAAATGAAAATGGTGTATGTTTTTTTTTCGTCTCATATTCTCATTTTGGTTATTTTTAAGATGCATATTGTTTTAAAAGATATGACCCATAAGAAAAACCATGTCCTATTTTCAAAACATATGTGGATTTAATTTTTAAAAACATGTCCCATTTTCAAAACATATGTGGATTTAATTTGCCCCCTTTTTAAAAACATGTGCCATTTTCAAAACATATGTGGATTTAATTTGCCCCCTTTAAAAAAACGGCCCTATTTTCAAAACATATGTGGATTCAATTTGCCCCCTTATAAAAAAACATGTCCCTTTTTAAAAACATATATACGATTTTTGTGACAGTGTTTCTGCTTCGTAGTTCATGCTTTAATTTTTACGCAACATATGTTCTCAACGTTTGCGTATCTTCACGTATCTATTGTGCACAGCCTTTCGTGTATTGTACCAGAGAAAAGCGTGATCGGGCTTTCTGAGTCGGCAGATTTGTTGGCAGACCACATGCTAATTTGTGTTTACCAGTGGGACGGTGAGGGTATTGGGTTTCATACTTCCCGCCATTTTCTACTAGGTTGGGACGGTGATAGTATTGACGGTGATAGTATTCGGTTTCACATTTTCCCGCCTTAGTTCTGGGGCGGTGTTAGTATTACTTTCTTCTACACTCATTTGTTTAAACGGACTGCTTGAGAGAGCTTAGTTTCTTGTTAAAACTTTGACTTTCTTTACAAAGCTGCAGAGGGTTGTTTTCATGCTTCAATTTTTACGCAACCGTGATTTGATCTCAACGTTGAGGTTTCTATTGTGCACGGTGTATCAAAATTGTACCGTGATCAGGCTTTCTGAGTTGGCAGATACTGGGTTCGGGCAGATAACATGCACGATAAAATGAGGCGGGAGGGTAATCACACTGATGTGGTTGTAAGTACGCGTAAATTGGGTCATTAATCGGTTGTATTACCGCCTGTTAGTGGCTGGGCGGGGTTGTGGGATAGACAGTTTATCGCCTTGTAATAGACTCGCTAACTGAACAATAAAACGATTAGCGGTGAAGTTAGAGACGCGGCGTGTAGTCCTCTTCTTGGGTCACCACTGCTACACTCTCCCGCCCCTGTGCTCCGCACGCGCCCTTTCGTGGAAAAAAAGTAGCCTCGGTTGGTAGCTTTAGTAGGACAACAGCATGTTTTAAAGCGTCTTATCCTGGCAGTCAGGCATTTAATGAAGCCTTAATTTGATCATAACTAAATAACGACACACACACACACACACACACATATATTCCATTGCGACTGGTTGATGTAAACATTAAGGGAGCTTGCTGGAATATTGGTATCTTCGCACACTTTGGACTGGTTGACTTATGTCATATCACTACTAAACTAGACAACAACAATACTGTCAGAAGGGCAACTAGCTGCAGACATGGGGTGGTGACTATGGTACATTCTGCAAAATTCAGGACAGTTAATGATAACTCTCAGCTCAAAAAAGATTCACAGCAGAAAGGCAGTCTACATCCAGTTGATGCGTTGCTGTTGCTGGTATTTCTTGCTCTTTCTTTGCAGCATTACTACTTTATTATCTGAATAGTGTGAAGAGGTTTCGATCACCGACAAATCAAGTAGATCATGATAATCAGTAACCGTTGACTTGGAAGTCTGTGGTATTGTTCACGTCGTTGACCAGTGTGTCCGCTAATGACAAGGTCAGAGGTGTCGTTGACCAGGGAGTCGGCCGTTAAACTGAGGCAGTAAGAGTTTTCGTGTCTCCAGACGGAGAAACGGAAGGATGTAATCAGACCTGGTTACTCCTCGCAGGTCCGTAGACGGAAGGATTTAATCAGTGTACTCCTCACAGGTCCGAAAACGGAGGCGTGACAGACACTAGCTGGCCATTCGCACGCGAGCACAACATGTAGGGACGGCCACATAACTGGGCCAGTTGCAAAATGTACAAAAGCGCATCACTGATCATTACTGGAAACAAGTCGGAGGCTTGCATCTGCTTGGACACTACTTCTTGGTTACTCTTATGTCCGCGTATGGACGATTTCTTAAACTTCTCTTTGCTTTCTTGTGGTATTTCTGCAAACAACTTTTATATAGCGAAAATTTGGCGAAAACAAAATTCTTTCCTCCACGTCGACTATATACTAGTAACCTTTCTGTTCATATTCATTTGTATATGTCAATTATATCAGCTTTTATGAACAAACCCTTGACATATCAAAGGTCTGGAATCTTAAAACCGTTCTACCGCGTCACCCAGGTAATATATGTTTTCTCTAACCGAGTGACAGACGGTATTCCTCAATAAGGTTGGAATTCGTGGAGGACCTTCAAAGTGAGAAAGAGAAGGGAAACAATATATGGCTGTAAATTTCCTGTTTCTGTGTGTAGGGGAAGAGAGGGAAGCAGCATACAAGAGAATAGGCACGCGATATACGGCTGGGGATGTTACACACACCCGCACGCAAATCATACGGCTGGGGCTTTAGTCTTTTTGTCCCTCTTCCTCTTTCTAAGTCGTTCTCTGTCGACAGAAAATGTGTTCTGTCGATCCAATGAGTGGATAGTTATTATATCTTTGTAGAAAAGAAATATATACAAAATGCTGTAACAATCTTCAAAGTTAATATAACGTTAATATACTATATATTTTATATGGAAAGACATCATTATTTAGTTATGGTCAAAAGCAGGCTTCAATAAATGCCTGACTACCTGGATGACGCTATAAACATGTTGTTGTCCTACTAAAGCCAGCTTCCGAGCCTATCAACTTTTAATGTTTTTCGACAGAAATACGTTTTGCTTTTCAGTTGTTCTGACCCAGTCGACTAGACCGGTATGCGCCGCGTCTCTAACTTCACCGCTAATCGTTTTATAGCTTATTTAGCGGGTCTATTAAAAGGCGATAAACTTTCTATAAACAGATGGCCATAGAAATACGCCCGTAGGCACTTTAACTAAAGAGTATAGTAGAAACACCCAGTCCCTACTCGCGCACACAATGTTTTTTAATTAAAGTAGGACTAAAAGTCAACGCATCATACACATAACCTATCGAGTCAGGATTACTAAATAGACCAAGACGACGCAAAGTAAACAATTTCCAATGACCTCTTTGTTACGACACGGATAGAAAAGTAATTTATGTTTTGTTGGGTTGATTTCCACCTGCTTTGTTGACGAATCCCCGACTTACTGCATGTAATTATCACAGGATTACAACAGATTAGCAACTAAAACAAACGAATTTGTTTTGGAATACGTCCAAAATACGCAACATATTTATCAGAAAGTCAACCCCACAATGTATGCTGCTAAATACGAGACATATTCAACCAAGTCAATTGCAACCATTCTGGCTTGTCTATCTATTTCAGTTTCAAACAATAACGATGCTTAAGACAAAACGGTGTTTGAAACAACTGCACTTCTGTTAATTAATCGACACCTAAGCTTCGGTTCAAAGAGCCTAAGTACACTAGCCAATTTTTGGGGTGGCTATTTAGAAGCAGTGAAGAGGTTAACTCGGGATTTGCGGTCCTTTTGACGGCTCACTTTTCCCGATTGATTTTCTTGTTTTCGTATCGCGGATAACGAACGCGATCATTGTGGGCGGTTTACCGTTGATAAAGCCGATTATCATCCTTTTAAACGTTTACAGTTGTCTGTTTATATTGTCTGACATTCTTCCAATGGTTTAAGAACATTGTTGTTGTCATGCATTTTAATGGAGATCCCAAACGTGCTGTTTGAGCTTACTTTTGGCTTGGGCACACTGACATTGTAGCAAATGCCAAAACAATTCCGACACTTCAGCCTGCTGAAAGGAAATAGGACACATATTTCTTCCAACCCTCTCCAGCAGCTAATCATACATGTCTGGGGGCATGCGCATGAAGTTCTTGACGGTTCTGTGTCCTCATCTTTGATCTCCACCATCAATTGATGACAATTCCTAACTGATGCCTGGATTTCAGAAAGGAACCAATTACGTATTGATCAATGATTAGATGAATAGGGTTAAAGAGGAACTGGGTCAAAAGCTTACGATGTAAGTTTGATATTAAAAAAAAATGAATACGACACATGTGTTTGAGCTTACTTCATGCTTGGGCAGAACCTTGCCTTATCGCCTAAGTCATGGCAATTCCAGCACTTAAGACTTTTCTTGCCCTGCTGGTTATCCCAGTCTGCTGCAGGTCTTTAGTGGAAACATTTGAGTAAAAAATGAATATTTTTAAGTTTTATAACGTTATGTGATGTTGATAAACATCTTTGGTATGCAATTTGCTCACAAGTAATTTCCCTTCATTGCCATATGCATCATCCTTTTTATCACAGAATTTACATCTTACATTGTAAAAAAATGCTGTTGACTAGTATTTTAGTTTGTCAAGATTGATATGATAAAATGACTCTATCCATTCATTTCTTGCCATGCTGTTTTGCGGTAGTGAAAACATTTTTTTTTAAATGAACATCATTTAATTTTTATTATGCAATTGCATGTGTAATTTCCTCTCAAATACAATTCACTTCATCAAGCATATGCAGAGCTTAACTATATGGGGCAAATTACCTGTGTTTTATGATGCAAATATGGCTTTACACATTCATTTTTTTCATCTCAAAAGTTTTAAGTCAAAACCATCACTTTCTTGCAAGAAAGGTTATATTTTCATCATCGCTATTTTCATTACATTCATTCTTATTCCAGCAATCTTCTCCGTATGTCCCTCTTCCTTCTTTCTCCACCGCTGGGTAGGATAAGATTTGTCAAGATGATACAAGTGCCGAAGTGGGGCGGTGTTGGAATTACTGGATAACATTTATTTGTGTCTTCCTTTATTTCTAAAGTTGCAAAGGTTGGTTTTCATGCATTAATCATTACGCTACATGTAACATGTTCTCAACGTTGGCGTTTTTGTTGTGCACGGCCTTCTTACTCCTAGCCTGGAATCCATCCTATTTAGCTTCCGGCCGCTACCCTAGCTCCGCTGCGCTACCCAAGCTCCGCTGCCAGCCAAATTGGCCGGCAGCGGAGCTTGGGTAGTGCAGCGAAGCTAGGGTAACGGCCGGAAGCTAAATAGGATGGATTCCAGGCTATCTTACTCCATCCTTCTCTCTCCCCCGCTCGGTAAGATATGATTTAACAAGACGGGGTCAAGACGCTACAAGCTCCTTTAAAGACGGAAACCTGATCGCAAAGTTTCCGCTCTGTGTTGTACCAAGGCGTGTGCGGGCCGGCAGCCTGATGACTACAGGTACACTGGGGCGTTTAAACACTTGCCAGAATTTAATGAATGAAAGACCTTTATTGCACGTTTATGCTCTGATGAGCTTAGTACAGGCCATGGTAAAAAGTATGCCTCCATTTTCATGTCCGTTCTCAAAAGCTTAACATTGTACGGAATAATTAAAACAAGTTTACGTATGCCTAAGTATACACATCTGCAATTAAGATATCAGATATAAGCTCAAGCACTTCTAAAACTCCACCTCCCTTGTTGGGATGGCTGCAGATACTAAGGTCGGTGTGGATTCACATAGGTAACCCTTTTTCTGTGCATGGTTAACACTGTGTCCGCAGGTATCACCTGTCCACAATTCGGCAAGCTGCATCGGAGAAAGACTGGGGGACTCTTTATCTGCTCAGACACCACCTTGGTCATCTGTGAGTAGATGAACCTTTCCTGTGAAACAGGAATGAAAGATAAGCCATGTAACATCAAGGTGAAAGAGACACGACACGGCGCAGTATACTGATTAGGATTTATATGTTTCTCACAGATAACGCGCAAGTTATAGAATCTTTTCGTCAAATTTACATGTTATGTGGTAAATCACACTGAATAATTCGATCACAACAAGAAACCATATCAACCATGAGGCATACTACAGTGACACGGTTCATCGACTGATAATAAAGATAACGCGCAAGTGACGTACGGGACTAGCCACTTGCGTCAGTGGTCAGTGCGGTACCTGTTATCATACGCACAGGTGCGAGGATTCGCAAACATGGAAGATGGTAATATAGACAACGTTCTATCATAACTTCAATCGGTCATCAATGTGATCTTGCATCTTAGACAACAATTCCAATATAATACATGGCAGAGGTAGAGCAATAGAATATGTAAAATTTACCTTCATCTTGCCAGACTTCTTGAATTCGAAGCCTTTCGGAAGTCCTTCTACTATGACAAGCCCGTTTTTATAGTCGCCATAGCGGAATCTTGTTCCCCTTCCTGATGACATCTCTGTAAATACAAGTGTCAAGGTGATAAACTTCAAACAAATCCTTTGTTTATTGAGTCGTTTTTAAGAGGGGCACTGTGGAAAATACGAAACAAGTTAACAACAGTTAAGATACAGAAGTCCAAAGGTACTAGCTAGGTCCACTTACTACCGTATTTCTGCCTGAAGTTGAGCCCATAGGTATGGGCTTATCATATTGTTTTTGTTCATGTCCACATATGATAGCGTCCTACTCTGTGTGCGGCATCCCATTCCTTGGTGTTCTTAATCCTGCGCAACATGAGGGGCACTGGTGGAAAATACAAAACAAGTTAACAACAATTAAGATACAGAAATCCAAAGGTCCACTTACTACCGTATTTCTGCCTTTTGTTGGGCCCATAGGTATGGGCTTAACATATTGTTTTTGTTCATGTCCACATATGATAGCGTGCTACTTTTTGACAGCCCAGCGACTAGACGACACCCGATCCAGCCAACAAACAAACACAGACGAGCCCCCAGCCTACTCCTTCCGCCGAGGCTACGGTCATGGCTGTTAACAATGTTTACCTCCAAGTTCTGGGGGCGGAAACTATCAACTAATTGCGGTCGGGACGGACTGGGAACTCACCCTCCTTATGCTAGGTTCACATTTCCTAACCGGGGCCCGGTCGGGCTGTTTGCGGAAACTAAAAATGAAAGTGTATGTCAATAAGTTCGCACAAGCTATGCTCTTGAATAATTTTGCGTGCGTTTTGTGTTTTTGTTGTTTTTTATATCATAATTTTCGTTCCCAAAGACTGCCCGGCCGGGCCCCGGATCGGAAATACCTAGAACCTAGCATTAGCAGACGCGACGGGCCGGGGTGTTTGGGACTTTTTTTCTATTGTATAGCAGTTCTCGCTGTACATGGATTCTCCACGGAGACGGCTTACAGGGCACTGGGTGTAATCAGAACTGATATCATGATATCATAATTTTCATAATCTGGTCGTGACAATCTCACGGGTACTCATGGCTGTAATTGTCCCCACGTTGTTCCCATAGTTCATAGCATAAACGCAAATCTCACTTGTCAACTGCAAGTTTGTCATATATTTTCGCCTTTTATATCTATCTATTGGTGCAAAATCAATCAAAGTGACAGGCGTATATATGACTCAAGGCCTTTCTCCTCCATCCATTATTATTATTATCCCTTCCTATCCTTCGTTGTACCGGTCAGGTACAGTTCGCATCTAGACACAGTTGATCAATGTAGGTAGTGCATTTGTCTGCCTACACGTGCAAGCAGAAAAAGCACATAATAAGCCTGGAAAAAAGTCAAATACTATATAAAATGACAATGGTCTTTATTTGCACGTTCCTGCCCACATGGGCAAATGCAGTACAGTAGTTTAAATATAACATGAAACGTATTGAGTGTAGTGAATCGTTACATGAAGTGTTCTTAAACAATGAGATAAAACAACTAAATCTATGCTATACTATATTGATTACACAATAATCAAACATATAATGCTATGCTATAATTGAATCTATTGTTTACATGTCTCTTCCCTCTTCTTAAAACAAGTGTGTGCGAATTGATTACGAATATAACGGAGCATGTTCAAAACCGGTGTCGAGGAACAGCGTTACTCTGTGCTTGTCCGAGAGAATCAGCTAGCAGGTTTGTGAGTACCTTTGCTGCTGCGCCTTGAACAAGCTGATAGTCTTTGCTCGGAGGATGGTTGGTTTCAGGCCACAGATGGGTGAGAAACTCGTTGTTAAACTTCCTCATAGCTGTGGTCCTTGCGGTTCGCTGTATCCCTTGTGCAGATGGCCAAGATTTTGTCCGTCTTCGCAGAAGACTGTGGAAGACTACCTCAGGATTTTCTGTGATGCTTGAGAGGTTTGTTGTGATTGCACCAAAGAGGTTTGCAGACTTCCCCTCTAGATACAAATCATCAATCAGGTGGCACAATGTTGCTCGATCATAATGGTGGCGACCCCATTGCAGGAACATCAAGGCACACTCGCCAACAGCTTATACCACATGCCATAATTTCCTCCGCGGAAAATGACACTGTATAGTAAAACTGCTATAGGTTCTTCCAGGAGCAACAGAAGTATACTCTCACCTTTCAAATAAACGTACCGGTACGTCTATTCTTTTTCGCCTCAAAATCCACCCGGTACTTTCTTATTCTAGACGGTACGTTTATCATCATTTACCCACACATTACCGAAAAGGTGGAATCATTCGTCTTCCACTGTCTCGCAAAAAGAAGCCGAACCCAATAAGCTAGAACTTAGTGTCAGTAGTTAAGACTAGAGTAGTCATATGTTGTATTGTTCATCATTATCTGTCCGTCCACTCTGTGTTACATGTATTCGCTATTTTGCGGCCTAGCGGGAAGCTGTCGTACGACTTATGTGACCGACACAAACCTTTGTTAAAGCGGCTGCAATGGAGTAATACATTCATTCATTCACTCATCCACTCATTCATTCACTCATTCATTCATTCACTATCACAATCTTTTGAGAGCTGCATTGTCATGGTCGTGTACGAGACACCTCCGCAACTGTCCAAAACATGTCCTCTATTTGCTCGAGTACTGCGATTGCCGCACGACTAATGTTATCCAAACTGTTAAACCTTTGTTAAGGCGGCTGGAACGGAGTAAAAGAGGCAGAAACGCGGTTCCCTGTCGGGTGGAATTTAGGGGAAAACAGATCGGCGTTCCTGAGGAATGCGAGACAGCTGTTTGGTGGACTGACGTTTGGTGATAAATAAAGGAACCGACAGGATATAGAACGAATGGTCGGGCGACAACAATCCATTTTCTTGGTTTTAGTGTTCCAACAGCAAGTTTATTCACTTAATCGTACACTGCAGAGTTCGATGAACTAACTTCGGGGTTAAAAACAGGTTAAGAGTCTTTGCTAAGAATATCCAAAAATACATGTTCATGTAACACATATACCTTGCAGTAAAACAGAGGTATTGGGACAGATATATAGGTTCGGCATTGAGGATCCGAACACTCCGCGCAATAATCCAGCAAGAGGGAAGACAGCTGGGAGGAAAGGTTGAATCTGGCTGCATGAACTCCCTGAAACTGCCTGCGTGCACCAAGGTGCCGACTCCGCATTGATCTGAGGACCAGCCAATTGCATTGTTATGGCCCAAATGTTAGAGTAGCTAGAGTAGGTTAACATTATAAAGATTCTAAAAATTCAATAAGTGATAAACAGTTCCTAAGTAATTGTATGTCATGAAAAGTGCAATCCCCATATGACCTCAGCAACACCTTTAATTCAAGATAAAGCAGTAATATCCCCCGAAAATCGGATTTAGAAAGTCAATCTATTTAGTCATTTCTATACATGATTAGTTCAAACAACACTATCACAATATATAGCGACGTCCATTATGCATAGATACGACGTCGTTGTGCTGTGGGAACTCACTGAAATCGTCGTGCTATCGGCACGCCTGGAGGAGCAGCCATTTTTCAAATTTCCCGAGCGCAGGCACGTGACTTCCCCGACGCAGATATCTCAACAATTTATGAACCAAATTATTTCGAATTATAACTTATCAACTCATCAAACAATAGAACTTGCTTAAAAGAAGAACACCAACAAATATAGCACCATAGTGAAAAAAGTGTGAACAATGTGCAAAAAGAGTTGTAATTTCCAGTCCCACTGTTTTCTCCTCTTCATGACCCTTATCACCGCTCCTGAGATTATATCTAAGTATCAAACATGTTTGTTACACCGTCAGCTTACCGGTATTACACAACGGACAAACAGAAACCATCTAATTCAGTTGTTGATGCCTGCGATCAGCTCCGTTCGAGTGGGCGATAAATAAGAGTACCGGCAGGATATGGAACAACTGGCGAGGCTTAGAGTCAAGGTTGATTAGCGCTGAGTTACTAATGCGGCTTGAGAGGGAGGAAGTTACAAGTCACAACGGGAAAGGACAAAGATTAACTTCATGAAAAGCGGGACTGCAAGCAAAGAGGGAAACAAAACAAGCAGCTTAAAAAAACAGCAGAAACAGAATATCTTTGTCTTCTTACAATCTATTGCCAGTCACAGTGCGCCCCAAAAGTGCTTATGCTTTTTGTTAGAGTACAAATATTACTAAATAACGGGTCTAGTTACATAAAAAAAAGAACAGAAGGAAAAGACACCCTGGCCGAGTTGAGGGGACAACCCAGCTGTCTTGAGATAAAATAGTTTGTTGTAGCTTCTCTTTTGCTTAGAGTTGATTTCGTACTAATGATCCAAACATGCATAATGCAATTATGACAAACAGTAGTATATCTAGAATCTTAATGTCTAAACCCTTGCTTGACCTTCCCTTTTGTATCAAGCTCTTTCTCTGACCAATCCCCTCAAAAAAACTTTTGCAATCTGTATGTTCTGATGATCAGAATATAGTAGACACACATACACAGCGACACGTCAACTTTTATCTTACCATTTTATCACACCTGGACAAATTCAGGATATGAAGAACATCATCACAAATGAATAAATGATAAAATAAATAAACTAACTCACTCACTATCTGGTTTATCGTCTTCTTTTCCCCATCATCTGGGGGTTTGATGTGCTTGCATGCTGATGGGGGAGCTTGGTGGCCGCTCGCCAGGTGCCTCTGTCCTGTGGATTTACATCGTGTAGGTTGTGGTGGAGGTCCTCCTTGATGTTATCAATCCACCTCTTCCTTGGTAGTCCTCGTGGATTTCGGCCCTCCACGGTCATGCCGATGATTTTCTTGGGCCACCTCTCCCTGTCCATTCTTTCAAGATGCCCATACCAACGTAGACGTTTGGATCTCATCACATCCTGCACACTGTGTACTCCTAATCGGGCTCTAAATTGTAGATAGATGAAGAAATGAATGAAGGAAATAAAAGGAAGGAATAAATCAATGAATGGATGAAACATTTGTTGTAGCTTTTCTTTTGCTTGGAGTTGATTTCTTACTAATGATCCAAACGCAATAACATGCATAACTGAACAGGTTTGGTGTGAACATGCACAGTATTTACCTATTCTTTTCTTTACCCTTAGCATCACGCTATTGTTCATCATAATATGAAGAAAAAAACTTCTAAGTCTTTTGTTCTCATATCACTTTACTGTTTCTGGAACACAAACATATATGATTAGCTGACTTATAGCCTCTATGTCCTTTGTTTGTGGCCAGTATTCTTTTTTTTATTATTGTCAAATGTCACAGTACACTACACTGCCTCTCGAGGCAGCATAGCTGATTTTGAGAGTCAATTGTTAGGGACAAACAAATACATGGCATGGCAATTTACACATCACTACTTAATATACAATGTTACCAACAATCATTAAGTATTCATTGTTTTAATCTTGGAAACCGGCCAGGTTGTCTTCGTACACTGTTAGGGTTGTTTTTTTAAATTTTTTTTATTTTACAAATTGTTTTATCATTTTTTTTTTAAATATTAACCTTTGCGTGTTGAAATATACGCAAAGACCCATGTGGTATACCGTACATTTACAGAGTTCCATGTATTCTTCTGTATAAACAAAATCTGAGAAACAAGAAATAGAATTTGTGTGGCCTGAAGTCAGATGGAGACTCCCACAACAGAGTCGGGCTTTGCCTGGTGAGGTACTCCGTTCCAGTCCTAAGAACTAAAGGCTTTCTTCAGCTTTAAAAAAAAGAAATAGAATTGTTGGGTTTTAAGGTTCTCATTATTTTCTGTAAAATCTGGGCAACAAGAAATAGAACTAGTGTGGCCTAGAGATGTCTGAAGTCAGGTGGAGACTCCCATAACACAGCCAGGCTTTACCGGGTGAGTCACTCCGTTCCAGTCCTAAGAACTAAAGGCTCGCTTTATTTTCTTTTCTACGCGGTTCGACCCCCACAGGGGCCCGCCTGCTCGCCGGGCGCAGTCGCGGTTCTAAGAACAAAGTATCTCCATCCGTGTACCAACATTCTGTACGGTAATCTATCCACGGAGACTCGTCTCGGTCTGAGAACTAAACAAGCGGGCACGCTCGCCGCTCACGCAAGGGGGAACAGAGAACAGGAATAATACCGACTTTGTGGCAACGTATGGTTACACTTGCAATGGTTAGGGCTTTCCGACATGTGGTAATATGCACTTTGTAATCACATTTGTGGTAGTTGGAAGGGAAACCCTACATGGTAAGGGCTTTCCACACCGTGATAATATCACGACTTACTGCCAACATTTGGGATTAGCAACTTTTATGTTGCACCTGTTGCAATTGGGAAACATTTTACATGTATCTGTCCACAAAGAATCATCGCGGTCTAAGTCGTTCACGCTTGCCGCTTACGCAAGGGCGAACAGTCGTCCACAGTTAGAGCTTTCCGTATTGGGATAGCACCGACTTTGTGGCAACTTTCGAATACACTTGTAACGCTTGAGAGAGATACACTCAATGGCTAGGGCTTTCCTCGAGGTGGTAGTAGCGACGTATATGCATTATGTCACACTTGTAGGGACGCCTCCCATGGTTAGAATTTTCTGTGATGTTTGATAAAACGAATTTTTATTTTCACTGACAGCAACGATTACCATTTTATTTGTATAACCTTTTTTCTCTATCCTTTCACTATTTAGCTAAATACTTTTTTCATGTCACACAGTCTACAAACTTTTACAGTAGAAACTAGTATTTTCCCTAAGACAGAAAAATAGGACGATAGTTCTACGACAGGTGTATTTGTTTAATGTATTGTTCATTCTAACCACTGAGGTATGGATAGCTTTGAGCGATAGCTGCACTCCATTAGGTGCATGTAGCAAGTCTTGATCAACAGAGTAGTTAGTGGACCGTCCCCAACATTCACATAGATGTTGTGTTATTAGTGAACCGTCCCCACATACCTGTCGGCTCAACAGGTCACGTACGGACAACCTGGTCAAGTCATGGGAACGGCATGACGTCATAGATCAAACACCAAAGTGCACATGCGCAAACACTGCCTAGTGGCGTATACGACTGGATCTCCTTGAGTTGCTATACGGTCCTCTTAACTTAAGTGTGGCGTGGAAGGCCTGTTCATTTTGTCGACACCGGAGAACTGTCCAAAACGCTCCTGGACTTCCTTTAGGGTAACCATGATATGTCGTTTAAAGCATGATATTAAATCCTATGCTGTAATACCTACAATAGCTTTGAGCTGCTTTATCCATATTAGGTCAGTGTCGAATACTACCATTGGTACTTCAACTTGTTCTTGTCCATTTCTTATACGAGGACTTCTCTTCTCTCAAACTTTTGAAGAACTTAGTTTAATGTTTAAATACTTCACTACTCTTCCTGGAGTCCTAAAATATGACATTCACCTTTCCGTGTATAATAGTAATCGTGTTGGCATACCCCGAATAATAAATTGAAAAACGGTTCCTTTGTTTTAAAGCTGATGTGAGTCTCCGCTAAATTTGTTTGCATTCTTCACATAACGTATTTTGGTCTCACTGCCTAATGATGTAAACATTGTCCAATATACGCACATTTCAAACAAAGCTAAATGGTCAACTGTACATGTATATTTATCCAATTTCGCGGTAAGAGGGGTTTTCGCGGTGTTGGACTGACTGACAAAGAGAAGTCCGCGATTGCAAAAAATCTGTAGTACATGTACATTAGATACAAAACATCTATTCGTGTTGTATTCCTTTAAGTTTAACAGTAGAGGAAATGTATTTCCTGCATGCTTTAGCTTGATTAACCGCTAGATTTTCTTACTGCTTCGCCGTAAGAGGCCAAATCCAAAATAAAACCATCGCGAACATTTCAAGATCTACAGTGTCTGAAACAGAAACCATGTGCCAATACAGTTAACATTTCATAAGATCAACACCCAACTTTCCCTGGACTAACACTGGTAACTACATAAGTAACATACGAGTAGAAACAATCTACGTGTTTAAATCGATTCGCGTTGCTACGATTAACCACATTTTTGTCATCACACGATTATTTTCGCTTGGATTACTTCTCGCCTTGGGAGGAAGACTTTGAGAAGGTTCTCAGGACGGGTTGATTTGGTTTTCTCTTTTGCGTCTTTTGATTTACGAGAGGAACGAATTAGTTTTCGCTATGTTTGTGCACAAAACAAGAGACATAGACTAAAGTTACTTTCCCACACTGATGACTTGTGATAGTGCCAAAGTCGCCCCCTTTTTCTGTGTAGTCATTAGAGCATTTAAGTTGTTTTTAGACTTGTTTTCTATGATCTCTTTTTCATTTTATTGAGTTAGGATGCAAATAACAATATCTTATAATGATAATATGGTATATCCTTCAGACATGACATTTCCCTCCCGACAACTAATCTACAAGCTTTCTTCAATTTTCATCTTGCCATATTTCACTTTCACTCATTCTCTCTTTTTCTCTCTTATATTTTTCACCCTATTACTCCGTTTCTCTCACTTTCCTCCTTTTCTTTCTCTTTACTTTATCACACCATATTTCACTCTGTCTTTTTTCTGTCCCTTATTTCAGTTATTTTCTTTCATTCCTTCTGGGTATCTTTTTCTCTCTTTTCTTAGATAAGAAACCAGTCCAGTCCAGACGCTACCCCAGAATCCGTGTGGGATCGGCGCGTACCTGGACAGTGTCACACCTGACGCAGGTAAGTCTGACGTGCGATGACAGGTGTGACCGGAAGCGGGGCGTGGCGGGACAGGTAAGGGAACAGGTGAGGCCTGGCCGACGTGCGCGTTTCCTGCAGGTACGGTTACACATAATCATCGGGTCAAACGCTACACAGACTTCTCACTCTATAATGGGGGGATGAAATATAGGACAAGACCTACGGGACGTTTTAAGGGTGGTTCTTCTAAGAAATACGCCTTAAGGCTGTGTACCTGTTGAAACATATTTTTGCGATGTGCACTTTTTCCTGTGGGTACGGTTACACCTAATCATCGGGTAGAGCGTAAAACAGACTTCTAAGTCCTAAGAAAATTGAAGTTGTGTTTCCGATTCGAACCTGAAAAAATAGGGTCGGTAAGTAATGAAGATTGATAACTCTTTGTGCAGGACGACAAAACTTTATACATCATTGTGTTTGTTATTATATTCAAATTAAGGACTAAAATATGTCATGAAAGGAGTACAACGTTGTTTGCTTTAACTTGCTCTAGTCGACCTATATCTTAGGTATTGCGTTTTTTTTAATTGTTGAGAGAGAGGACGTAGCTTTAAACATAAGCATCTCATATTACATGTAGCAAACTTGTCAACGATATATGATAGCTAACATCTCGTCCTCCGAGTAGTGTCTTGTATAGATACGGCTACACTTAATCATCGGGTCCAACACTACACTGACTTCTAACTCTGTAATTGGGTAGGAGCAAATGTAGGACAAGACCTACGGGACGTTTAACGGGTGGTACTTATGAGAAATATACCTTATGGCTGTGTAACTGTTGCCTAAATACTACAATATCCGTCAACATTTTCTATATATCTTCTAAACATGGATATACTTACGAAATAATCTTTACCCTTTTTTTGCGTTTCAGGCGAAGGAGACAGCTATTGCCCTAAATTGTAAATCTAAGACCTTGTCCGTTTTAGTGTGGGCGTGCCTCAGATTACTAGGTCAGTTACATGATTTACGTCTGTCGTCACTTTGTAGTTTTACTTGTCATGGAGGTCACTTTTGTTTGGAGTGGTAAAGAGTCTAACTTCTTCTAAGTAGTTGAAATGCAAGCGTGATTATACAAGTATCCAAGCAATAAATGAACTTCATCATCATCATCATCTATCGGCCATCGGCCGGGACTAAATAAGTACATACATCACTCCAAATCGCCTTGTCCAACATCATTTGTCCTAAGTGTTCATATACAATCCCAGTGTCTCTGACTAAACTATCGGTAAAAGTCCAACTTCTGAACTTGAAGGAGGAATGCAAGCGCTTTATTAATTTTTCTTGTTACGTTGTTTTAAGGAATGTAAGATTTGAAATGAAATACCATGTTAAAGAGAAATACATAGTGTATGTGAGTTGTTCTATATCCCATTGTTTATTTTTGCTCAAGGAGCAGTAGAAACACTAAGCAATAAAAGAAATGAAACGCACAATATATGAAACTTTATAAGAAAGCGTACTATCTCTAAAATAATCAACTAGTGAGTGAATAGAAACATTCCCATAACACGGGAAAGATCATTCATATTCCCTTGTTCATTTTTGTCCAGGGAGATCCAGTTAATGTAATTGTTGTAATAAAACAAAGTCACTCAAAACTGGCAGTTTAATGTAATTTCAGGACAATCTTACTGTTAATGTCATTGGTGTCTTTTGTCCTTTAAACGCTGTTTCAATAGCCATTGTTTCAATCGGCACGTATCTTAAGATACCTATCAATAACATGCAGAAATATAGCTTTTCATACAAAATGAGAGTTTTGTAAAAGGTTTGGAATGCAAATAACTCACCTTTCTGCCTCAAGAACCTCCACACGGGTCTTCAGTTGTTGAATCTCCTCATCTTTCAGGGAAACTCTGTTGTGGTAAACAGAATAGACAGAATTAGATCAATACAAAATTCAAAACTGGCAATTTAGGAATTTCTGAAATTAAGTACTTAACAACGGTACCATTATCGAAAATATTTTATCAGGATCCAAGAAAAGTCATTTCAAAAACTTACATACAGACACTCTGGAAGGTTGTGAAAGTTGCTTGATAATGCTGTATACTTCCCCTGTGCATTTTTGCCCAGGGAGAGCCTATCAAAGTCGAAGAGAATCATTCTAAAACCAAAATACAATGATTAATCACTCCAACAGTTTTAGAAAGTTGCGTGAGAATGCTGTATAATTAATTCCCATGGTCATATTCGTCCAGGGACAGCCATATAACATTCTAACGATGGCAGCAAATTACTAGAAATATAAAAAAAGATCTGATCAGGAAGCCACAAAAATTGTCTAAAAACAAGACACAAACACTCTGGCAGTTAAGAAAGTTACCTGGGAACGCTGTAAAATTCCTTTGTTAATTTTTGCCCCGGTACAACCAATTGTAGTACTGATAGTGGCGGTAGCAACATGACAAGAATCGAAGAAAGATTATTTTCGAAACAAAACACAAACACTCTGGAAGTTTAAGAAAGTTACCTGAGAATGTTGTATAATTCCCTTGTTCATTTTTACCCAGGGAGAGCCAATTAACATACTTATGATGGCAACAAGTTACTAGAAATGTGAAAAAGATATGAATAGGAATTCGAAGTCAAAACAAAACACAAGCTGGCAGTTTTAGACAGTTACCTGAGAATGCTGTATAAATTCCCTTGTTCATTTTTGTACCTACTTGTTACCTGATGTGGTACTATGGATAACCAATTAACGTTCGAATAGTGGCAGCAAGTTACTAGAAACATTTGATCATGTCATTTCTTCAATTTTCATCTTGCCATATTTCACTTTCACTCTTTTTCTGTCTTATATCTTTCACTTCCCTTCTTTCTTTCTCTTTACTTTATCACACCAAGTCATAAAATGTCAACATGTCTTGTGATGTCACAAAAATGTTTTCAAAACCAATTCGGCAGTTTGAGAAAGTTACCTGAAAACGCTGTATACTACTTATAATTCCCTTCTTCATTTCTGACCAGGGAGAGCCAATCATGGCAGCAAGTTACAAGAAATGTGAACAAGATCTGTTCAGGAAGTCACAACAAAAACAAAACACCCTGCCATTTTTAGAAAGTTACCTGATCGTTCTGTATAATTCCCTTGTTCATTTCTAGTTCTGCCCAGTTCGAGCCAACTGGAGAACCAATTATAGTACTTATATCAAAGGTAACAATGTGAAAATATCCGAGAATACAATAATTTTAAACTGAACACACACCACTGGAAGTTTTAGAAAGTTACCTGAGAATGCCGTATAATTCCCTGTTCATTTCTGCCCAGGGAGAGCCACTTAACATATACTAATATATGTTGGCAGCAAGTTACTAGAAATTTGAAAAAGATCTGGTCAGGAAGTCACAACAAAACAAAGCACAAACACTCTAGAAGTTTGAGAAAGTTACCTGAGACCGCTGTATACTACTAATTCCCTTGTTCATTTCTGTCCAGGGAGAGCTAATTAACATACTAATGGTGGCAGCAAGTTACTAGAAATGTGAAAAAGATCTGGTCAGGAAGTCACAACAAAACAAAGCACAAACACTCTAGAAGTTTGAGAAAGTTACCTGAGAACGCTGTATACTACTAATTCCCTTGTTCATTTCTGCCCAGGGAGAGCCAATTACCGAGGCGGCGGTTCGGGCCTGTGTTCCGCCGGGCGGACAGGAGCGGCGCGTTTGATGTGCGTTCCTTCCGTGTTTACTACACAAGGCGCCGAGGAAATCTCCCCAAACTTCCCCGGGTAGGGTTACGCCGTCGGGGGGAAACTTCAGCCCCGGCTATTAGCGGAGGAAGGGGTGTTATCGGCGGGTTCAGTAGTACCGTGAGAGATGGGATTTTGTGATGTCGGTCTGAGAACTGGAGTAAGCGAAGTGTAATCTCCAAGCAGATCTGTAGGTTGCGAAGACCGTATCCAACTGTCAGAAGAAGTTTATATTGCAACTTGGGTTGCGATAAAAACTTCTGCCAGTTGGATACAGTCTTTGCAACCTATAGATCTGCTTAGAGATTAAGCGAAGTTTGCTTTTGTAAACTCTGTAAATTCGTCTACACATGTTTCAAGACGAGAGGAGACGATATTGTGGTGTTGGGAGAATTCTGTATGCGAAGTGTGCAAAGCGTTGTACATGTATGAATTTGTGAAAGCACTAGCATTAACCAGCGAATTTGCAAAATCTTACTTCTTACGTAGGTACTAAAGTTACAGTAAGCGAGGTGTGTTTTTGTATGAATGTACTCGACGGTTGTGCAAGGTATATGTACAATGTGTGGCAACCATGATATAGCACATACATATTTATAGACCACAGGAAGAATAGCTAGCAGAAATGTCAATCTTAAATGTGGATCAAAATGAAGTCAAAGATGTTTTTATAGACCTGTGGAAACTACCAACTTTGTATGATACGCTAATATTAACCAATGAATTTTATTTCTTGGGTACCTACATTAGAAGTTGGACTACAAGTAGAGCTAAGGTTGCAATTTGTATACCACATAAGATTTCATATAGAAGAAATTTTTTTGCGCGATCACTGTAACAGGTATAACGTGTGGCAGCTTATACATACATGACAGTTGAACTATTGCTTATACATGTATGTAACAATTATAAAGAACTAATTTATGAATAACAATAAAGACAATCTAACTACGCATGCTGATACTCAATGGTGGTAACAGTATACTACATTGTATAACATTGTCTTGTTCGTATTGACTTATATATGGATTGGCCTACATAGGTAGATATATGAACAGGGCATTCATGATAATATCACACTGACTATCTCTGTCTTTGCATGTGGTAGATGCGATCTTGTGATGTCGGTTTGAGAACGGGAGCATACATTACGCGAGCCGTGCTTTTGTGTCGATCTGTGAAAACCGCCATTTCTGTACGATACGCTATTATTAACCAATGACTTATAGAGCTTAATTACCTTCATTAGAAATGGGGCTGTAATTTGTGAAACCTTGGAGCTGCTCGGTGCTGGTACCGTGTGAGATACAATCTTTAGCAGGATGCTTGTCTGACAATGGGGGCGTCCTTAGGAAAGCTAGTGATGGACGGAAACTCGTCGGAAAGTACATTCTGTATGATTTTCCATCATAAACTAGTGAATATGTACCAACAATATTAAAGTAAATGTACCAAAGTACTTTTTTTCACTCAAAGACAACTTTCACCATACATTTCATTATGTTTAAGGACTTACGCGGTATGCCTCTAATACTAACATTTGGTAAGGAAACAAAACGATATTGGGTACTTTTGTGAAACCTTGGAGCTGCTCGGTACTGGTACCGTGTGAGATACAATCTTTAGCGGGATCAAAGTTTGTCTGAAAACGAGGGGAAGGGCTAGCATAGCCTGAGTACCAGCCTCCGTAGTGACCGCTGGCTCAAAAAAATTCGCTTGCTAGCCAGCAGTCACTACGGAGGCTGGTACTCAGGCTAGGGCTAGCAACCCCTCCCCGAAAGAATACTGTCAGTATACCCTGCTACAATGTACAGAAACAGCAAAGAAACCTGCTGACATATGGGCCACTATGCACTAAAAGGGAGACAACAATTGCCTGAAAAAGGAAGTGTCAAATAAGCAAAGTGGTATGTATGTACGAAAAGTACGCATAAAAAAAGTAAACATGTACCAACATTTTAGAAGGCGGTGTAGCAACGCCATTCTACTGGAAAGACATTTTACACATAATTTTTTTCAATTTTTATGATATTTGAGGACTTAACTTGAGTGAAATGCCTCTAGTTCTGTACTATTTGGTAAAGAAACAAAACGCCATTGCGTCGAACGCAAACAGGGGGAATACGATGAAATAAAAACTACGTGGGAATTTCTGAGTTAGATAATTGACAACATCCGTGCTATTTATAAAGATAACCCAGTTTGGTGATAATTCTGACAGACGACTGTAGGAAGGTGACGCGCCGCGATCACATAATTATCGTGATAACGTTATCTTTGTCGATATGGATGTCCTTCTTTGCATACTCCGTACTCCATGTGTTAAGCCTAGAGAATATCAATATCGGTTAAAGTAAACAAAACACTTTCCATATGTGGCGAATACCACGACTTCATAAAGTCATTTACTCATTCACTCACCTTACATGCTCACTATGCCCAGGGTTGGGGTCAGGGATTTTCGTACGATAGTTTAACATTATTATCATTATAACTGATATAAGATTTTTGGTACTTTTATATCTTATTACTTGTTTTTTTTAAGATTCCATATTGCTGTTCGTTTTGTCTCTGCAGAGACATACACATAGCTGAAGGTGTTAGATCTTGAAGACTTTCTAGAAAATAACCGACTCACCGACTAAATCTAAATACTGTTAAAGTGTGCAGCCCTACATAAGTACTACCTGACCAATGTAGCCACTTTGATAGTGGCCCATTGGATAATTTTGTCATTGAAACCAACATAAAGCATTCTGTGTATGGTGACCACATATACCAGAATTTATCAGTCCCGTGAGTTGCCTTTTCGGGGTCGGCTTGATTTTGATTTTGTTCATTCCAGTCTACATTGTCCAATCACTCTGTTGTCCAATTAAAAGAACCTCCTCCATACGTACTTTCGTGTTGAAACATACGTGCGGTCAAGGCCCTTTGTTTTCGTTGGGCTCCCATTGACTGTGGCGTTAGACTATCTTTATCTGCTGATCTCGCGTTAGTCCGCGGTATGCTATCGGGTGTCTCTGTTTGGACGTGTTGTCACATCACTCCCTATTCCATATGGTTCCCTTAAATCATGAACTAGAACAGTAGCCTAAATAGCAGACATCTCGGAGGCTTCCTATTCCATATGGTTCCCGTATATCTTCGCTAGAAGAACTGGAGCCTATATAGCAGACACCTAACGGGCTCCCTATTCCATACGGTTCCCGATAGCCGAGCCAGAACAATAAGCCTATATAGCAGGCTCATTCGATATTGCTCCCTATATCTAAAAAAGAACAATTAGCCTATATACCAGACACCTCCGCGGGCGGTAGTCTACAGTCTGCTATCCGGTATCTCCGTTTGGACGTGTTGTCACATCAGTAGTACTCCTCATTCCATATGGTTCCCTTAAATCATGAACTAGAACAGTAGCCTGCATAGCAGACACCTAGGAGGCTCCCTATTCAATATGGTTCCCGTATAGCCGAACTAGAACAGTAGCCTATATATCAGACACCTCCGCGGGCGTTAGTGTGCGGTATGCTATCCGGTATCTCGGTCTGTTCTATTTGGACGTGTTGTCGGATCATTCTCCTTTCCATATGGTTCCTGTTCACCATGAACTAGAACAGCCAGCCTACATAGCAGACACCTCCGCAACAAACCCTCAATCAGAAAAGTTGTTCTTACATTTCAAACCTTACAAAGAAGCGAGAAGAAACCGAATCCACAAAGTAGATTAAGTACTTTTGTTAAATGCATACATGTATATGATTTTCTTCTGTTTATACATTCTGCTGGGTTGCGATCAGAGGAGCGAACTAAAGCTATTATCCGGAAGGATTCCAGACTACTCCCAACCCAGCGCCGACCTTGATTGTAGAGTGGTTGGGAGCAAAGTCGTGTTAAGGTCCTGAATGTGTGTCAGTGGCTTACAGCCCGACGGTTTGGTGCATGGATACCCGCAAACATGCCCCCCCCCCCTCCTACCGTTGTTGTAGCGAAGACTACACGCGGGATTTGCCGGGTTTTCGTCTGGATTTCGGGGATTTTCGTCAAGGCGGCATGACGAAGACGCAAGGAATCGTGACTGTGTTTGTAAACAGAACGTCATTAAGAATGGTCATCGGGATAGAAGGAGGGGTCTGGACAAACAGACACGCCAATCGAATGGCAAATGTTCTTTCCCATTCAAAAGAAATGAAACCAGAATAGATATATATGCAGTAGTAGTGGGCAACTTCAAACCAACCGTACACACTCACGCCGTATCTTCAGAAAAGACGCCATAGCCACTGTTTAAGACTTTATTCAAGCCCACATCCAGACAAGTTTCGCTTGGCCCTTGTGTGTGGCTTTCTCGATGGTATAAGGCTCAGAATAGATAGATAGATTTCGTTTTATTGAAATTGTAACAATACAATGGGCTACCCAGGCAGCATTGTAGATATTGGGTGTTATCAGTTGAAGAATTACATCAAATGTACACATATTACTTCGACCAGATTAATCCGTACTACGCGGTTGTGTATACACTCAAAATTCCTTCTATACAAAAGACAGTAGTATAATCAATAAAAATCATTTATGATAAAAACGCGACATGATATTGAGTGACATTGATTTGAAAAATGAGAGCCAAATAAGATGGAACGTTGAAATGCTATCCCTTCCTTACAAAGAAATTATTTAAATTTTCTTAAATTTTTCTTATCATAGACTTGTGACAAAAATCAATCATTTGTTTTATACATTGTTTTCAATTAGTATAACGTGATTATAGACGTGTGCTAGCCCTTATTGTTTTAGTAATTAGGATTTTAAGTTTCATCCTATACTTACATTTTGTACTATGTTCCGAATAGTTGTTGCCATACATTGTACGGTATAATAAAGTTCTTCTTCAAGAATATTCAGCGATTTCTATCACACAAATGTCATGACAGTCCGTAGCCATGGATATCACAACAGCAAACAGAGTTCGCTGAAATCCATGCCTCTCCTGTCTCACTCCCACACAAGTAAACACGGAAATCCCTCCACAAACACTCACAGACCATATCACGAACGGATTGGGTAGAATTCCCACCACTATGCCCACTAAAACGTGTGTTGCTGCCAAGAAAAAACGCCATGTTTACAAACTCAAGCATTGTTTACAAGTGTGTAAAAGTGAAAACAGACTTACTCACCAGGTAGAAGACACTACAAGGACACTGGTTAAATCCTTGTAAGACGTTTCGCGCTAGCGGACACCGTCTGGGCGTCGCTGCCCTCTTTGATGGCACATGAAGTCCCTTTTAAGCGCTTACGGAAATAAATACCGACTTGAGCCGAGTCCTTACCTGGCTAAATCGCCTGAAATCCCGGCTATTACGGCCCAGTCTGTGTCTGTAAGGATGGGCTTGGAAATACATTTCACGGTTTGTACTGACTTTGCTAGACTTAAATACAGTTAGCTAAAGCTTAAAGCTTCTTGGTAGTTGTTGTATTAGTACTAGTAGTGGTAGTAGTAGTAGTAATAATAGTAATACATGCAGAAGTAGAAGTAGTATTTGTAGCAGATCTAGAAGTGCATATTCTAGTAATAGTAATAGCACATGTTGTATTACTATGGTTTATTTATTCGTCAATGGCTAAAACGTTTATATCCACCAAAACAAATGCATTATGGAATTTTCTTTTCATGTTTCATACTATTCAATTAGTTACGTTTTATATCAAATACGATGGTTGTGTGTTTTCGCTGCATGTTTACGTCGAAAGAGATGAAAACATGATTGACAGGGCAATTTGCCGACGTCTCTAAGTGCTTACATGTTTGTGCGCTTTTCAATAAATCAATTCACATGCCACACCACTAGACTCGAATCGTAATGAGTTTGTATATATAGTACTAAACGCTTTTAGTGTTTCACGATTTTATGCACACTGGGTTCAGTTTCTATGAATGTTACACATCCATAACATATCCAAACTTTACTCAAGCACCTGGCTAGATTTTGTAAAAAAAATCTATACAAAATTCATACAGTTGCTCGAGTAACTTTTGTATCGTGTATAATTGTCTACGTGTTTTCATTGCTCGTCTATGTCACAAGAGTTGAAAAAAATATGATTGACGGAACAATATTCTGCGTGTTTGAATGTTTGTGTCCTTATCAAAATATCATGTCTCTTCAAACACTACTTGATACCTATCTTATCATACTATATAGTATTTCAATTTTTGTTGTGTGTCATTTTTTCTCCACAAAGTACACAATCATTATGTGCTTTCATTCCATGTGTTTTCAACACATGTATGAAGAGCTGAAAAATATGATTGACGGGGCAATATGCCGACATTTCTGCGTGTTCGCGCGCAAAAATCCTGCCAGGGGCAAAACAGGAAGTAATGCGAGATTGTCTTCGCGCTCAACAAATTAAACATTCCTACTTTTCATCCGCCAGAGGGGAAATATCTAATATCGGATCAAACGCACGTGAAACTGTCTGGCTTTTTGGAAAATGTAATATTTCAGACCGGTACAATTTGTAGTGAGGGCTTAGACGCAAAGTCGGTACTTCCTGTTTGGACAGATTATAAGTATGATATCCTCAACAAACTCCATAGATAAATATAACGTCTCACTTACATATAAAAGCTATAGAGAATAGGAAATATCAAATGGTTATGTTCTGATATGTTCCCCACATGGCACAGGCTACAGTCTTTAGATTTATGAAATTTTTATTGAAAAATTCCACAAATTTTAAAATGCGTCATTTCACTACAGAAACTCGGTATGGATTGATATGATATTGAAAATTCCACAGATTACAAATTTCACAGTCAAAATTCGGTAAGGATTGATATGAATTGGAGTGGGCGTTTCGAAATATTCGTATCATTTTCAATCGTGTTTTAAGAAATGTCTAGACGCAAAACTATTCTTCAGATAAATGAAATTTTGAATTATCAAAAATTCCAGAAACTTAAAAGTGCGTCCTTTCACTTCAGAAACTTGATATAGATTAATGCGAATTGGTGTTTCAAGATATTCGTATCATTTTGATGTTCTTTAAGAAATATCTAGACGAATACTTGTCGGTAATTTCGTATCAACCTTGAAATAGTTGGGACTTTAGATACATTGTAAAAATATAGCAGGTCTTGTGAGCGGTACAAACGAATGCTGTAGCATGACTTTGAAAAAGGTATGGCTTAAGTAAAACACATTTTCTTTGATTCTAAAATCATGAATCCATCTAAAGTGATAAACCCAAACTACACACATTGGGGAAATAACTATCTGCATATCATGTGAAAACTACTTTTTTTTTATTGAAACATTCCAAGGTACTACTTTTGATAACGTGGATGAAGGTAAGACATCCAGGTAAAACATTACATATGTATGTAATACAAAATAAATCTAGCAACTGGATAAATTCTCTGAATAGCCAGACGATTCAGATAACTTTAACTATCATAAATCATTCTCAGAATCATAGATAAAAATACTGGATGCTATCTGAATCGTCTGGTTCTTGAGAGAAGTTATCCAGTTGCTTGACTTATTTTGCATTACGTACTTTTGACAGCGTTGCAGTTGAATGACCTGTAACTACAACAGTAACAAATCCACCATACAACGAGAGCGTCTGACACTGCTCTGACGACAAGATTGTATATATCAAGTATCGTTGACAAGTTTGAAACACGTGTTGTAATATGAGATACTCACATTGTAAACTGTTCTTTCTGTCAAACGTTACGAAAAAGGAATAGCTAATATATAGGTAAAATAGAGCATGATAACAACAACAAAACTTTGTACTGTATTCATGACATATTTGAGCCATCAATTTTAATATTACACTACAACAAACATCTAGTACAATAGTACAAACGTCTAAAACGATACTACAGAAGTTTTTTCTTCAACAGCGTTCATGATTTGACAGGTTTGCAAACTGCTCGATGTTGAATTAGAGCAACATAACATAAACAACTTTGTGCTACATATTTGAGTCCTTAATTTGAATATGACAACAATAATAGTAGCACAACATTTCAAAAAGATACCTCAGAAAGTTATCAACATTTTTTACCTCTATGCTTTGGAACATTTTCGAACCGTTCGAAATTGAGTGCTGTGAAGCACCGTTTTTTTCCCAGGAGAATTTCAGCGTGTTGCAGAGAAGTTGTGTTTTTGTAGTTTTTGATGTTTGCGGCGGGCGATGTTTTGGTTCCGGCCAGGCGGAGTGGTGTAGCCTTAGGGCCGAACGTAAGGACCGTGGGACCAGGGGAGGGGGAGGGGGGGCATATGCACCAAGCAGATGTTAGGCTTCGGCTTCATTTGTCCATCTTTCAGTTTGTGAAGTTTGAGGCGAGACGCTGAAGTGATTAGTCGGCAGAATTTTAAGACTCATTATGTATTGCTATTTCATAGTTTGTAGTTGACCTTACGAAAGTCACCGTACTTTTTCTTCGCATCAATAGAAATTTAAAGGTAGTCCCATAGCGTTTTTGAGGCCGTAGGGTCAGTTGGATATTAACCACTGTGTATAGGGCTAGTAACCACTGTTTCTAGGGCACAGTATTGGAAGGCGGCGCCCATCCCTCTCCTTTCACCGCCCTTTACCTCCCCAACTGAGATCAGGTACCCATTTTTACGCCTGTGTGAAGTGAGGAAAGTCGCGTAAAGTGCCTTTCCCAAGGGCACAGTATCGACGGCATGTCAGGGGATTCGAACCCAGGACCCTTGGGTTCTGGGTTGAACGCCCTAACCGTTAGGCCAATATGATACATTTGCACCAATAAAGCTTCTTATTCCATTTTGCGCAGGTTGGGTTTATTTTTCCTTTCTATCCCTTATCTGACTGGACGGTTCAGTGGCCACTAAACATAGCCCGGCCGATGGCGGGTGATCGTTTAGGATCATTTAAGGGCGGGTCTGTTTGCGGCTGCGGTTTCCGTGTCTGACACGGGAGGTTCTGTTGTGGTTCCGGCCGCACCGCCCCGGGGGAATTCCTCCCTCGGGGCCGGGTCCACTGACCGCCCGAGCAGCAGGTGTGCACGGCCCGGTCTGGGGCAGCGGGGAATCAGTAGCCTGCAGTCCAGTCTTGTTACCTTTGTCAAGAAGGTTATGTTTTCGGTAGCATTTAGATGTATGTTTGTATGTAGATTAGCAGCATAACTTGAGAAGGCCTGAATGGATTGTATTGATATTTGGTATGTGGGTAGGTCTTGGTGAGTCCTAAAATGAGTCCTAGCTTTTGAGCCATCTAGCGGCTTGTTACGGTACTGCAGCAGAACTTCTGGTTTTTGATATCTTAAGCTTTAGTTCGCTTCCGACGGTCACTACCCCGCCAACCGCTGAGTAGCGACCGTTTGGAGTAAGACTGGACTCCAAGCTAGGAAATTAGGCCACACCAATTTAATGTCTTGGCTCTCGGACTTAAAAGGCTATTGCTAGATTTAATCAAGAGCCTTAATTTTGGCTTGATGGGACGTAGTCTCTACCAGACTAACTACGCCGGCTGTAGGGAGAATATTTGCCGGGCTACAGGCGAAATGTTAACCTTCCCCGCGGACTGACTTTCCTGGCCAATTATTGAACTTTCTGCCGAATTCTACGATCCGTATCCCGTAAGGAGGCCTGGTGGAGGCTAGATGGGAAGATCGATATTAAAAAACGTCCGAGGGAAAGTTTGTACCTTGGTTCACACAGTTGTATGGAATGAACAGGGCCATTTTCAATTTTCCTCCAAGCCCTTTGTTTTCCTCTTGGTAAAATATTACATAAAAATATACAAGAACCAAGGAATTATATTGGTGTGGCCTAACACTAACGTTATAACAGTCGTGATCCTGGGAACGAGACTATTAAGATTGGCCCTAGCACTTCTCTCTCGTTCCCTTGACTGTCAGTCATAATTTTGGTCATGACAAAATTGAAATTTTGCCAACAGATTCAAGCCAAATTCTAAGTCAAGTTAAACACTTAAATGGCATTCAGGCTGTTGCAGCCTAAATTGTCAATTTTATTTCACTTCGTTAGTCATTAGAAAAAATGCCTCCAGATCCAACTTAACCCCCTACTTTGCATACTTTGTACCTAACAAGTACAGAACTATCTCTGTTAACGCATTTAAATGTACATTGTAAAATATCACTTTTATTGTATATTTTATATCGTCCAGTTACCAGGGCTAGTACTTTGTAAAATAGACACTTGTTACCCCTGTTACCTTTTTACTGTCTATACCATTGCAATTAGCCTACGGGCACGAATTTTCAAATAAAAGTCGTATAGTTTATATAATAGTCTTCGGCTAGTTGCCTAGCCCTGGCTGTATGTCCTTTTTATACAGCCTAATAAGTCAAATCAAATCAAACAAAGTGAAGAATCCTTGAAACGACGAACGCTGACGACTGGTGACACCAACTATGGCAGGAATCCGAGATGTCACAACTAACGCCGGTCTTCATCGTTTATGAATGTCTAAATTTCAGCTGGTTCACCTCTCCTTGCTTCACACATGTACAATACAGTTAGAACTTGAGGAATCGTTTTTCTAGTTCTGTGATGCTTATATAATTGTAACTTTATTAGCTAGAACGTGATAAAATAATCCCTGAAACGACAGAGGCTGACGACCGGTGACACAGGGTATGGCAGGAATCCGACACTCCACAACTAGCGTCGCTCTTCATCGTACGCGGTGTTGTGACGTCGTCATGGCAACGGCGACATACCGGACTCAGGGTCCACTCATCATATACGGAAACGTCCATCAAAGATGCGTCGTGATAAGCATCTTGTTGAATAAACAACAACTATGAGCAATTGTGGGCATGGACAGGATCGCTTGGCATCTTGTGCATTTTAAGCGATTTTTTTTTAAATTCAGCGACTCTTTTCAGTGGTGTGTCTTTCTTAGCTTCAGGCAATATAGAACTTATAAGTTATAGTCAGAAAATGTTAATATAGTTCTGTGATGATCTTATCTTACAAGCATCTTGTTGAATAAACAACAACTATGAGCAGTAGTTGGTATGGACAGGGTTTGGTATTATGTGCACATTAGTAGAGTAATAGCGTTCATACATTTTTGAAATTCAGCAACTCTTTTCGATTGGTAAACCTTTCCTGCATACATTACAGTTTGTAGAACTTCCACAAACTTACGAAACTAGCACTGGTCAAATCTAACTCTGTGATGCTTTAGTTGCAAGATCAGCACGCCACGTTTCAATGGTAAATACATTAGATAATGTTTCGACCTCACATTGTGGAACCAGTAGTGTAAGAGATACATGAAACTCAACATATTGACTTATTCATATACTTGTACGTAGGGTAATTCATTTGTATCTACTTGTTTGTTTGGATGTATAGTTGTAGAAGACCTTACAAAATTCCCTATACTTTTGTTGTGTCAGTAAAGATTTGTATAAAGGCTTATTGGAACTTTAAATAATATAGAGACTTATTGTAGACTAGCAACGTAGTCTAATCTTCGAAATTCGGCGCTTGCATCAGGTGCATGCCTAATGCTTACGTAATGTTTGTGCTTCGTCATTAATTGGGCATGAATTTGCAATGAACTTATTATTATAAAACTATGCCATATTGCTATTCTTATTACAAACCTACTTCTATCGCACAGAACCTCGCGACATGTGACGTACCAGAAGGAAGCCAGGTTGCGCGGGAGCCGCTCGTGGGAGATGAGAAGCTGAGATAGCGGGTTGATAATCCGGGCGCCTCCGGTCACATGAGCTGTCCGTCCCCGCCGGCGCCCCGGCCTCGCTGCACCCGCACAGACACTCCACCGCCGCCCGAGATCGCGCGATAGCCTATCGGACTTACTGTAAGTGCAGAAATGTTCGCGGTGGTTTTATGTTTGCGGTTTTTGCGGCGACCGTTTCACCGCGAACTTAAAACCACCGAATATTTTTGTCCAATACTGTAGCAGTACTGTAAATGCATTTAAGTTCGTGAGGTTTTTCTTTCGCGCTAAGGGGAAAATAAATGGAGTGTTCGCGGTGGTTTTAAGTTTGCGGCAGCGCTTTAGTCAGATACTGCTACAGTATTGGACAAAAATGGTCGTGGTGGTTTTATGTTTGCGGTGAAACGGTCGCCGCGAAAACTGCGAACATTTCTGCATTTACAGTATGTGACTATAGCGCTGCCGCGAACTGAAAACCACCGCGAACACTCCCCATAGCGCGAAATTAAAACCACGCGAATTTCAATGCATTTACTCCTAAACAAAACATGCTCTCCAACAAACGTTGAAATAAGAAATCCTACTTTGGATGAGTTTGATTCTGTACAAAGTAATCTCTTCAAATGCTATGAATTGTTTTTAGCAAACTGCTACAAAAAGTGACAATCTGACAACATGGGAAAGTACGATAGAGAAGCAGAAACACACAATTCCTTACAGCACGAAGACTTTTTATTAGGTTGATGAAGGTTAAACATCCAGCTAATAAGATACGCCAAATAGTTACTCAAGCAACTGGAAAGAATTTTGAAAATCTTCCAAAAATTTAGTTTTATTCAGTTGCTTGAGTATCTATTTTTGGCGTAACTTTTTATTAGATTTCTCAAGTTTATCAGTAACTTAAGATTTTGGGTGACTGCATTGAGGAAACTATCATGCTGCACTCGCACAGACAATCTACCGCCGCCCAGAGATCGTGCGATAGCGTATCGGACTTATCCTAAACAAAACAAAACATCGGGAAACAACTCGCACTATTCAGCACTGATAGGCGCCGGCTTGTGCTATGGGTGAGTTAGACATGTGGAGAGATAGATGGCATCCATGTCAAGATTTTACTACATCCTATGAACACATTTCACTTGGATCAGTAATAATTGTGCCTTGTCCCTATGTGCAAACTTGACAATGAAACAAATTAAAATCGTAGCTTTCTGTCCTTGTTGTAGATTCTGTAACCGTCTAAGATACTGACTGACCTACGGAGGTGATCAACGACTGTTATAGAATACAATATGCAGGTGCCTTAAAATGGGGAGGGGGGGATTGCACTTTTGCGTAGGCCGTTTGCCCCATTGCTGAAGTGTAAAGAAACATGTATCGTACGTCATGTGATGTTTCCAAAGTACAAGGCTATCCTAGCGTGGACATTTTGGGGCATATGAGAAACCACGTGCAATAGAACTGATATGTCATTACAAAAACAAGAATATCATACGCCTCAAAAAGACCCAGCTATAAGTCCGCGGGACATGTCTGCGGTGGGAGGCTATCACGGAGTGACAATTTGGGCTGTATGGCTGTGCGACGTGTCTGCGGCTTGAGGCTATCCCGGTATGTAGGAGTGACAATTTAGGCTGTTTGGACGCACGACGTGTCAGCCAAGAATTCCAAACTCGTCCCCACAAATGTCTGCGTCCCGTTTTCGCCAGTGCAGTTTGTCCGCAATTTGTCAAAAACGACGCGCGACAAAAGTCGGTGTCGGGATGGTGCTGACAACACTTAATGGTTGTGTAAACAAGACAACAAGTCACAACGCGATTTCTCAGCGTATCTACATTCCTCTTTCTCTTACACTGCTGTAAAAAGTACTTAAACAAACTTTTATACAAGAAATCCTACTTTGGATACTTTGATTCTGTACAATTGGCTTAACAAGACAAGTCAAACACACAATTTTCCAACTTTTCTACACTCCTAGTTCTCTTGCACTCGTATGAAAAAGTTCTTCAACAAATCTTTAGAAAGGAATCGTTCTTTTGGTGACTTTGATTCTGTAAAAAACTTAAGTTAACTCTGCGAATACCGATGGTTTTCCTTTCTTTAACCTCTTATTCAAACTTACTTCTAAAAAGTGAACAACTTGACGACAAAATGAGAAAATAGGATACAGAGCTGGATATACGTCCTTGCAGTACGAAAACATTTAATCAAGTATCAGGTTCATCAATATTCAAATAAACACGTCTGTTCTTTTATATCTACTATAACCGAAAAGCGAGGAGAAGTAGAATTTATCTAAGGATAGTCATATTCTTTTTGTATCCGTGAACTGTACTTGTTCTTTTGTTTTGTTGTGACCTGTACTTAGCCAAGTGTGGCAGAAATGTGCAATAAAGGTCTTCAATCACTCATTAAAGGAGACAGGGTCGAAGAAAGCATGCTAATTCCGTTAGAATTGAGAATATAGAAGAACTTGCAACTTGGATCACTTTTTGAAGATAATGATACATGTATTTCAAAGTCTTGCCCGAACGCTAATCGCAATATCAAAACATAATGACAATATAGGATATACAAATATGCTACTTTAATTTCAAATGTTAGTGTTCTAGCTCGAAAAGTTCATCAGCGACACATTAACGTCCCGATGAGCAGAGATAATAGCGCCCCCATGCGGTGATGATGAAGATGCATCCTTGCAGTCGCATCACCGCTATCAACATCATTCCTCCCTCCTATATCTCTTCTCCATCTATTCCTCAGCCCTATCTTGGTAGCCTCTACCAGGCCCCGCGGATATCTGAAAAAATAGTAGAAAATAGTCAAATAGAGTGAAAAGTATGCTAAGGGAGTCGGCTACGGAGAGAGGGTCCAATATGCCATCGGCGGAACTGTACTCCTATAGCAGACTAACTCCTATTGCATGTTATCTGTCTATTTGGCCAAGTTCTACTCTTTCTAGCCGCCTCTGGAGCCTGGTAGAGGCTGCTATCTCGCGCCAGGACGCTGCCGGTGCGCAGTGAGGCAGCTAGCGGGCCTTAGCCGCGCCGGGCTGCAGAAATCCCCCGGTCCGACCGAGGGGAGCAGCGCGGAAGTGTGGATCACGGCGGCGCCTTTGATGTTCGCTCACCTAATCCTCGCAGTGGCGCAAACTAGCACAGACCGGGGTCCGCGCTATTAACACTGGCGTAGGCCGCGATTAGAGATACGAGCCGCGATGACGGACAGAGTGAAGGGTAGAAGGGAGGATAGAGGGAGGGAATGACAGAGAGAGAGAAAGTAACGGATGACAGCACATCGTACCTGCACAAACTAGCACAGGCCGGGGTCCGCGCTATCAACACTGGCGTAGGCCGCGATTAGAGATACAAGCCGTGATGACGGACAGGGTGAAGGGTAGAAGGAAGGGATGGACAAATATTGATAGATAGAAGGGATAGAGGGAAGGGGAGAGAGAGTAGAGGGATGACAGATCGATGTTATTGTAGGCGATTGAGATTGAGCCGTGGTGATAGACAGAAAGGAACAGAGTAGAAGGGATGTTGGGACTGAGAGACAGAGAAAATTATGTGAAGGACGAAAGATAAATGTCTAGAGGGAAGAAGAGGAAAATAAGAAATTGCGCGTCATACACCTAGACATATACATTACACATTGAAAAAGCAGTGACACCTGTCCTATAGCTTGTGTAGCTTTTCCTGTATATATATATTGTCCTATAGCCACAAATCCTTGTTTCTTTTCGGACGTGAATAGTTTTTCACGCGTTAACAACATTCCATGGATTTTTATACCATCGGCATTACTTGAGCCCTCCACTGCGGACCATCGGTATAGCCAACATTAAATTTCCAACATTTCCCGTTCCACACATAAAAAGATGTCTAGAAATGAAGCATAGCACTGGGGAGATATAATAAAATGAAGATGGCCTTCCTTAGGCAATTTCTGCAATATGAAAATCAGTGCCACACTTTAATCAAATGTTGGCCTTGCAACGTAAAGATACAAATGATTGCATATGTATTCCAAGGAAAAATATTTCCCCCAGTTCTAGATAACAACATAAGCACGCATTCTCTAAAGGCTCCATAGTATATCCGTAAAGTCAACATATCACGGACTCGCATACTTGTTTTCTACAACGCAACAATGCCTGATGAGTGCGCCTGCGATGTGTGTTCCTATGTAAAGCTGGTATCTTTTACACAGAAACAGGATGTTTAAGTGAAAGTCAGGTATTTTTCTTATCCTCATTTCCATACCACGTGAAAGCCAACCCCGTGTACCCACTCGCACGTGAAATGTTATACATTAAGAACAAAGCGCCCCTAAAACACACGGAACGATCGACTTCACAACAAAGAACACTACATGGAACCTTCAGTCACCGCCAGAAATAATCAACATGTCACGGAAATGGATCATGACGATTCCAATGAGAGATTCGCGTTATGCAAACAGGTGGAGATTGATTCATGTGTTTGAGTAGTTTTAGAACCGATGTTTTAGATAAGTATTAGAGTCCTGTCAGTGCCATTATACATTTATGTACTTTGTTACAATTTTTAAATCTGTACAATTAAGATGATCAATCAGAAAAAGAATGCAAACCCAGTAATATTATAAGTTAGAATCTAGAGTCAGCATTCAGACTAGAGTAGATACATGCTATACCATATGCTATTGTACATTATTTGTTTGTCATTTACATGTTACTTGCAACTAGCCCACGTGATTGGGAAAGAACATATAGAATTTGAAATCGGAAGATACTGCAACATGCAAATTACTGCCCTTCTCGGGGCACTTGTAGATATGTCATACTAAATTCTGGTGCCTAGGGACGGAAAAGTTGTCGTCGGTTCTTGTTGACGGTTGGTCTATCTCAAAAAAATCTTACGACATTTTGAATGCGGTTCTACTTTTTACGCCTGAAATGACAGGAAAAGGAACGGTGCATCGGGAAAAAAGGAAGGCTTAGTGGTTTATTTAAGGAAAGGACTGTCGCGGCTTGTAGAGTGGATGCGTGTTTGATTAGTGGGTTGGTTGTTTGGACGCCGGGACAGTCAAGCGTGTCGTGATGTATGTGTGTACGCCTTGCGACTGTAACAGAGATGGCCGCTCCAGATAAAAGTGTGTAGAGCTACAGTCACTGCCTTACGATTTTTCTTGTCGTGCGACTTTTCGGCGAACTATGACCGTCAGCAAGGCTCTACACGACAGATGAATGTTGTACGACACTCTTACGATTGTTCCAAGAATATCCTAGATTTGCTGTCGAATACCTGTCGATGGAAGTGGACGTAAACGATGGGTGTCTTAGTTCAAGAAACTTCCTTGCTTAGACAAAGTGTTGGACAGCCATTCCTTAAGAGTAAGGCAAGTCTTTTAGTAGTGTAGGCTCAGTCCTTTGCATGCTTAGATATTGAAGGATTATCTGATCTCTATGTTTTGTCGAGTTGATCATATAGACCTGTTCCCTTCCAAATATAAAAGTTGGCTGAGTCTAAGAGATTTGCTTAGGTTGATACACAGTGACACTTGAGTGGAATTTTGGGTCACGCTATCGTCTGAGCAAGACTAAGAAAGAACGCTTGAAGAACAAAGAACTTTCCCGTAATTCTCGCCTCTTCCGTGTCACGAAGACCCTAATTTCGGGGCGCAGCGTAGCGTAGTGGGGCCAATGACGTTATACCCGGTCATGCGGCAGAACCAGGGAGTGGACGAAATCATGAATGAACCCAAATAACAGGTGTACAACGGTGGGCGGGACTAACTACCTGCTTCGTCTTCTGATATCGTTTCCGTCTTCTGGTATTGTCTTCGTCTTCAAGGATCGAGGGAAGGAATGAAGGGGGGAAGAAAGATATGAAGACTGCTTTGAGGATGTAAATGGGCTAGAGAAAGTGTGATTTTTGTGATGGTGTTGAAGCGTGGTGGAGTAAAACAGATGTCATGTTTTCTTCTTCCGCGCCTGTTTTTTGATTGGTTGATTCGATCACAGCCCCGACAGGGTGTTTTGCGGTTCTCTGTTCTGATTGGTGGGTTAAGTTTCTCGCCTGTCCCTGATTGGTGGGCTTGATAAGTGGGCGTGGCGTAATTCCACAAGTGCGTGATACAGCTGTTCGGGGCTCGCGGCGGGTTGTGCCATCCTGTAGGACGGGCTGCTAAGCTAGTTAGTTCTCGCTGGTCGACACCACACACACCAGCTGACTTACATACCAGAGCCCGTGGACGGCATTCATGCGCAGCGGCCTGTCGCTGGACCAGTCGGCGGCGGAACGTGCGAGGCGGCCCGAAGGATCTACCGTGAGCGACCCGGAGCGAACATGTCCTGTATCGATGTGATGTTCCAGCCATACCAGCACCACTTCTTCTCTCACCCTGCCCCGACTCAGGTCCGTTCCCTGCTTTTCCTAGATAAATAGTCGCTTCATTAGGCGGTTTGTTTGCCCGGGTGGGCTCGTCCCGACACCGCGGCTAGCTGCTAGCACGCCAGTCCTGCCCTGACTGTGTGACGCAATGGTACCACTGTGCACGCCCTCTCCACTACCGCCACGTTAATGTCATTATTGTGATGAAATATTTGAGAAATTTTCTCCGATTGCGTTTATTTTCCAGCAGTTCGAGCTGTACCGGAAGATGCAAGAGTCCACCTTGGGCCTGAGCTCGACCTCGGCCGCAGCGGACTTCACGTCGCACTCCGTCGGGCACACCTCCTCCGCCGTCCCGAGCAGCTCGGCCGGGAGCTCCGGTACCGCGGGGGCGAGCGCGGCTTCGGATAGGAACCACAAGGATTCCGAAACAAACTCTGGCGGCGGCGACAAGCCCCCGGAAGCCGAGTACATCAACTCCAAGTGTGTCTTATTCACGTACTTTTCCGGGGACTGTAACTCTGTTGTGGACGAACATTTCAGTCGCGCTCTGAGCCAACCCTCGAGTTTCGGAACCGACACGACGGCGGCGACTTCGGCTGCCTCTAAACCTGAGACGTCCGCATGGAAAAGCGGTAAGTCCTTACCTTAAGGAATCATCATCAACACCTTGGTCACACTTAACTACGCGATACTTGTAAAATAATCATCACCAATGACTAAAACAAGCTATCAGAGACCGATAAAAAGCGCGTTACTGCGCCGCGGGTAGCCCGTCCCACGGGCGAGCAGTTGTTATCATAGTCATACCGTATTAGCTCGTGCAGACGACGTTTTAAACCCTTGTCGAAAATACCCCTCCTTAAGAAATATTCTGATCTCCACTTTTATATAGTAAACTAGAGGATACAAATGATATAAAAGTGCTTCTTCTAGGTAGTGTACGTTTACGATAATGGCAACGTTACGCTGCAAAGTTGTGGCATGATATGTACCCGAACAGTTGTTATCTTTAGTCATACCGTATTAGCTGCTGCAGACGACGGTTTTACCCGTGTCGCAAATACCCCTCCTAACCAAATATTCTACCTCCTCTAAGGATAAACTAGATGACTAAAAAATACTTCTTTTTGGTAGTGTACGTTGAAAATAATGGCAATGTTTCGCTGTAAAGTTGTGGCATCATATGGCTCCGAACAGTTGTTATCGTTAGTCATACCGTATTAGCTTGTGCAGACGACATTTTTACCCGTGTCGCAAATACCCCTCCTAACCAAATATTCTACCTCCTTTTTATACACTAGGTGATACAAAAATGCTTCTTTTAGTCAATGTATGTTTAGAATAATGACAATACTACGCTGCTAAGTTGTGGCATAACATAGACCCTAAGCCAAGTGCCTCGCATGATCGCATGACGGAGTGTGTAGTCACCGCATGAGGTGGACAAATGTTGCACCCCTCTAGAGGGCACAGAAACACACACACGCGCACACACCCTGTACGATCTGTCCCCGCATTCTGACACAAACCGCAAGTGGAACAACAATCCTCCTTTAAACGTAGTACAACCGTGCCAGTGTCGTCCTGTGTAGTATATAGTGTTATAGTATGTAAGGATACATGCACCCTAGGCCCTGGAATGAGAGAAAGAAATGTCGGCTCCGTAATCGGGGTAACATTCCGAAGTGGGACGATCACGGGTCGACTTACACTCCTAACTAGACGGGATATTGACAACTGCGAACCGACAGCACCCCGCATGTAACGTTAGAGTCCGTGAAACGTAACTATAGTATGGAAGATCGGTTCAAACTAGGACGAAGAATTAAACACTTCCCCCAATTTGAACCACGTAAAACAATATCCGGTACCATATATGAAATACCATCTTACGATTCGACGATATTGACAACTGCGAAGCGACAACACCACGCATGTAACGTTAGCGTCCTAGAAACGTAACTATAGAAGATCACGGCGGTTCAAACGAGGACAAAAAATCAAAGTCCAATTTGAATCGCGTATTTATATATCCGGTACGGTGTATGACATAGATACCACCTTATGATTCTACGATATTGACAACTGCAAATCGACAACATCCTGCACGTAACATTAAGGTCCATGACTCTTAGCGTAACTCTATATGATCATGTCAGCTCAAAGTAGTACGACAAAAAATTAACCACGTATAACAATATCCGGTGCCATATATAACATAGATACCATCTTATGATTCTATGATATGATTACGAAATATTCAAAACATCTAGACAGAATTATCTGTGTTTTGCTAGCAATTTTGCAAACGTTAAATCATTAAGTCAGTGGAGAACTGGAGGTTCGGTAGTCCAAGGATAATATTGTGAAGAATAATATTGTTATACTTACCACATATTTTCTGAATCAGGAAAAATAAGACTACCTTCAACACATGGCATATAAACATACACAAACGTATCGGAAACATTTACTTAAACAATGTCGGAAAGTCGTTAGTATTAATAGGTTTAAGATATCTAAAATAGAGCGATGTGGCTACGATATATTGTTGGGATGGTACTGTCATTCTCAGCACATATTTTCTGAATTTGAAAAATAAAGCTTCACAAATGATTAGAAGGCGCTTATCAACGTTAGCAACATTTATAACCGAACAATGTTAGAAAGTCGTCAGTATTGACAGGTTTTAGATATCTAGAAAAGAGCCATGTCTCTACCAAATTGTGTGAAGAATATCGTTGTTTTACATGGCAAAATTGCAGAATGAAAACAAAAGTAGCTTTGACCAGTGATTAGTATACGTGTATAAGGGTGACCAACATTAAGTACCAAACAATGTCAGAAAGTCGGCAGTATTAATGGCCCGCGCATATCTAGAATAGAGCTATGTCGCCCCGAAATCGGGGCAGCATTCTTCCCCAACTCGGGATAGCTGATACCTCCAGTCTAACCTCCCCCCCCCCCCCCTTTACGGCCTGCTGTCAGCTGTCGGAATTTTCGGGGTCCCAAATACAGAACCCGCAGTTGATGCGACATGTCAGGGCGGGATGCGGGGCACCGCGTGTCAGGGGGGTGGGGGTGGGGGGCACCGCATGTCAGGGGGTGGGGGTTGTGTAGTGGTCCGGCTGTACAGCATTTTACTATGTACACGTAGTAATGTTTCAGGCCTGAAGGAAGTAACGTCGTCAGAAGCAAGTTAGAAGTGTTAAATGAACTACTTGCAAATAATATAAATGTCTGTCCTTTCTAGATTTGACAGCGGACATGTATAAAGCAAAGACTGTTAGAGTGGAGCAAGGGGGTGGGGGTTGCTAGCGATTCAATCATAAACATATAGTAGAGATCGTCTTTGTGTAAAATACATAGGGAAATACGGCTATTGTCATGTGATATTAGGCTGGACAAACACACTTAAGACTTCTGTTGTAAGATTTCGGGGAAGGTGGGGCTAGTGGGTCGGCCATAAACATGTAACATTTACTGTCTTTGTGGAAAAGGTCGTCACATACAATGTTCGCCAACATAGAAAACTAGCAATCAACAAATAACATTAGGGTTAGGAGATATTTGAAATCACTTAATTCTACAGGACGATTCAAGACAAAGGGGTGGGAGGGCCCTATTCCTTTGCATAACTTGCTTAAGTGAGACTCTGAATGATAGACAAAGTCAATGACTGAAATCATGAGATTGTATTTACAATATATCGTCTTTGTATAAAGTGTCACCGTATATAGATGAGAGCAACGTTTTCAATACAGCTTTCAGCATGTGATATTAGGTTAAGATGTACGCAAACAAACCTTAAATCTACCATTTGTTTTAATACAAGAAACCTGACATAAGATCGGCAAAAAAGACAAGGCAAGCGAGGACACGTCATGATTAGGTATCCGTAAATGATTTAGAAGGACAAGCTTTCAACACCCCTTTGTTTATTTAAAGCCGAGTGTACAATTTCGTCTACTCTATTAAATACTGGAGTCGGAACGAACGATTCTAGACGGACAGAAACGCGTGTTAATTAGCCAATAAGGACCGAGTGACAGTGATAGTGGGGTCACGCGATGGACCGAATTAGACCGACCAAAATAACAAAGCAGTCTTTAAATTTCTTTTATTTGCTTTAAGACAAGGGCTATATGGCACTGCACTAAGATTGATAGCTTATCTTAACAGTGCTACATACAACTAAGAAAATTAACTTAATAAATGATATAACAATGGTAATATAGAGCAATATCGTAGAACGCAGTGTTTAAAGTAACTAAATGGTTTATGCAGTTTCGCATATACATGTAGTGTGGACGGCTTGTAAAGAGAAGTGCGTACTACAGATACTATATACAAAACAATGTCAGAAAGAAGTCAGTATTAATGGGGTATAGATATCCGAAATAATGTCATGTCGCCACGAAATATTGTTCAGATGATACTGTTATTCTTAGCACATATTTACGAATTTGAAAGCTATATGATTAGAACGCGTGTACTACTAACGTAACCAACACTAAGTAGTGAGTACTACAGATACTATGTTACTAAAACGCGCGAGAAATCCGTAGTTTGTGACCGAAGAAATCCTCGCGGCGTTCCCTCCATAGCCGGGGAGGAATGCGCTGATCTCCGGGGGCAGGGGAGGCATGTGCCCCCGCCGGGGCTCCCAGCACCGTCTCGCGAGTCAACACCCGCATACCGTCCGTATTTACCAACACCGGGCTTCCAAATATACACATGGAGTCAGGCCCTGCCGGCTCACAGAGTACGAGGACGGCTCAACCCAGTAAAAACACGGGCTGGTGAAAATTCAACGTCGTTTTTAAGCTTTGAGACGAGTTATATTGCTTTATACCGTCCGTATTTACCGACACCGGGCTTCCAAATATACACATGGAGTCAGGCCCCGCCAGCTCACAGAGCACGAGGACAGCTCAACCCAGTAAAAACACGGGCTGGTGAAAATTCAACGTCGTTTTTAAGCTTTGAGACGAGTTATATTGCTTTACATCGTTTTTATTTACCAAAACCGGGCTTCAAAAAATATACGCATGCAGCCTGGCCCGCCGGCTCGCAGTACACGAGGACAACTCAACCTAGTAAAAACACCGACTGGTAATAATTCTACGTCATTTTAAGGTTCGAGATGTGTTATATTGCCTTACAACGGACGGCGATTTCGCTCAGGGACAGTACAGAGACCAAAATTAGATTTTGTGTGATACAAATATACTGTGTAGCATTCCCAGAAAAACCACAAGTGTATAATGTTAGAACTGATAAAAACTCATTGTGATTTCAAGCCTCGATAGGCGAGACTGGTGTGTTGTCTAGTAGGTAAACCAGGGCGGCGTCTGGGTTAGAACGCGTATAATAGACCTATATCAAGCGACGGTGTGCCTTTTAGAAATCGTCAAAGCTACAAACACATACATACGCATTTCTACGATTTAAACAGACAAAATATCAAATGGTCTTCGCACACATATCAACGTATACCGCTATAGAAATATCAAAGATAGTATCTGCTTGCATCGAATTTCATTCAGTCATGGTATACGTTGAATTGTCAAAATTATCTTGTCCATTTCCTAAACTTATATTATTAGGCAAAACCGATGTGGCTCAATTGCTTGTAGTTTCGTCCATACACCAAATGTCCCTCGCATTTCATGAAAAAAACAACAACATCGCGTTACATAAAACGGGAGCGGAAAATACCGGAGCTTTGTGCGGGATTTTGCGATCTCTTGAAGTGTTTAGCGCGGAGGATTGAGGCCGATTCTTCCCAGATCTCCGGGTTTGTCGAGTCATTTCAACGGCGTAATAGGTATAACTTACCTGGCTATACCGATATATGGTTATGTATACCTAATCATAGACTTGGTGTCTATGTCTAGGCATGTAATAAGAGATTATTTCGGACTGTATTGGCTTCGTACATCATATTAAAGAAGTAATATATATATATATCCCACATACATGCATACAGATATACGGATAGTTATACCTCATCATAGGGTTGTCTATGTCTAATCAAATAGTACGAGGGCATTTCTGACTGTATTGGCTTCGCGCATTATTTCAAAGACGTAATGGTATAACATCCGGATTTCCCTGTGTGAGGATAGACGGTACATAATCATTGAGTGGGTGTATACATTTGTATGTCTGAGTACATAGTACAGGGGTATTTTGGACTACATACATATGCTTAACTTCATATATCATGTTATAGGTAGAAAACATAAATGTAGTAAGCATATAGTGGGGGGTCCATGCCGGAGTTTTTAGTACGGGGGTATTTTTGTTCGTGTACTAGTATTATGTTAAAGTGTATTAGGTCGAAATCTTGCGTAAGAATAGAGTGGGGGTCCATGGCATGTCTGAGTTTTAGTACGAGGGTATTTTAGAACGTCTAGGCAGATGTTATCCAAGTGTATCCCCTCTAAAAGATTTGTAAGATTTAAGACCTTTTGTGTCCTTGGTACGATAGACACTGAGTTAAGTCCCATCCATGCATAGCGATGTTATATTGTCAGTGCTTTTTATATTCATGCAGTTTTCGTAACATATGTTTGAACGTAACGTTAAGAATGTCTTCAGTAAAGTGTTAAACAGGTTAACGGATTAAGAAACGTTTTGGGGAGATTCTAGGGTGTTTAGGACTGATTTTAACTACCATATGGTGTGGGTTGTCTTTTCTATTGTTAAATATTGCGGTCGCTGTTCTTTTTGTGCGTAGTACCGCCGACCATGCAGTTTGAGCTTATATTCTACAATATTACAAACGTTTCACAGTGCGAATAAATATTTGCTAATTGTGTCTTTAAATTGTTTTCACCTTTGTTCAATTTTTGTCCTAGCTAGTATCGTTTAGATAAAGTCAAGAATTGAAAATGATAGCAGCAGAGCTTGTTAAGATACACCTTGATCGGGGAAAATACCTGAAAAAAAGACAATCACACCTGGAGATGCACGCTGCACGCACACACGACACACCTGTCTTTAAACAGATGTGGAGACATGTCATCCAGGTGTCGTGTTAAGAGCCGGTGCCTTTTACCTGCCGACTGTACCTGTGTGCTACCTGTGCAAAACAGGTGAGGGGAAAGGAAGACACGACGTCGTGTGTTCGTACCTGGACAAAACGCTGGAAATCACCGAACGTAGCTCTTATAAGATACCCTGTATCACTTTCAATCAATATTTTATTGAACTCTGTACAATTTTGGTGCTAGTTTTTCATTGATGAAAGATTGCGTAGTTAGGACTTAGGAGTATTTCAGGACGTGGTGTTCGGTATGTTAAAATATATATTTCAGTAACAAATTATTTTTGAAAACAGACTAGCTTATGACATTCTGTATTTCATTTGTAAAATGACAAATTGTCTTGCTTGTCTTGTTGGTATTCTTTGATTAAAAAGTGGCGGTCTGGTTTGTAAAAGCAGTTCCGAATTCTGGACAACATTGACGGTTTCTAAGTCGTAGTTTTGACAAGTCCAGGTCCAGGGAAACATCTGGTGTATAGCATGTATATCATCAGCGGTATTTCTTACAAAAGCTGCCTGTAAAAGCGAAGTTTTTACCTTACGCAGCTCCAAATTCTGAACAACATTGAAGGTTTGTAAGTTGTAGTTGTGACATGCGATGTGCCATATGTACGCCATCAATTGTAGTCATCAGTCCTCACGAAATGTTTGATGTCTCTAGAAGTTTTCTTAACGCAGCTTTTAAATTCTGTTGAATGTTAACGGTTTGTAAGTTATAGTGGTGACAAGTCCAAGTGCACGGCACATTTTGGTATATAGCATGTATATCATCAACGGTAGTTCTTACAAAAACTGCCTGTAAAAGCGATGTTTTTACCTTGCGCGGCTCCGAATTCTGAATGATATTGACGGTTTGTAAGTTATAGTGGTGACAAGTCCAAGTGCACGGTACCATCTGGTGTATAACGCTCACAGTAAAGACTCCACTTCACGCAAAGACCTGACTGAGTACGGGCAGGCCTGGGTGCTATCTCTAGTGACGACTGCGGCCACTTCACACTGACGGGACCAGTCAGGGGGTGTTTGCTACAAGTGGCCGCAGAATTGACACGTTTCGGCCAGGTGTAGCGGTTTGGTTAGCGTTGTGGCAAAATAAGTCTATCAAAGCGTTTACCTGTATCTTGATAATACTTGCTTATAAGAATGTAGAGGTTGTATTTCGTACAAGTACTCACAAATTGTCTTAAGGGGCCATGTTTTGTCCAGGTGTGGCCTTAGGGTTGCGGCAAGGTTAAGAAGTCAAGACGCTTACATGTAATTTCAGTGATTGTTCACTTGAGTTCTACATACGAACGCATAATACAGTCCCAAAATGTCCTATGACAAGACTGTAGATAGAGTATTTAAGAACAAACACAAACTCTAAATCAAATTCGTGGCCTATTTTAAGCAAAATACTTTTTGTAAATGCCTACATTTGCGATCACATGTAATTTCAATGATTGTTAGATTCTACATCTGAACTTATAGTTTACTAGTAGAGTACCAAAATGTCCCTAGCAAGACTGTAGCTGGAGTATTTAGGAAATAAAACACAAACTCTAAATCCAATTCGAACCCCATAACATGCTTTCCGTGAATGTTTATTTCAAGTAAATGCATTTTGTAACTACCAACAAATACGTTCACCTGTAATTTCAATAATTGTACATTAGAGCTAATAGTCCAGTCCCAAAATGTCCACTGACAAGACTATAGTTGCAGTATTAACTAGACTTGACCGAGCGAGTTCGGGAAAGTCCTTAGAGGGTAGGCGACAATTGGCGTCCCCCCGGTGGAAGAATGTCTTGCCCCGGTGTTGAATGTGGCCCCGTCAATAAATAGCCCCTGTTTGGACGGGCGCCGATTCTCGCTTCCCGCCTGTTTGCGCGCCAGATTTGGCGCCGTGCCTTACCGGTACCGGCTTCGGTCCGGCACGGTAAAGAAAAGCACAAGGAAAGAAAACATAAAATCTAAATCAAATGCGAAGCATTTAATATGCTGTCCGTGAGCGAATTCTTAAGTTCGGGGTACATTCTATTTTACCATTTATCTATATTTACGTGAATGTATTCTCAGAAAAAAAAGGTACCGGCCTCACTCGGGCACGGTAAAAGAACATCAGGAAAAAACACAAAGTCTTAATCAAACTCTAAACATATAAAGCTATAATATACTGTCCGTGGACGTTTATTTGAAATGAATACTAAAGTTCGGGGTACATTTTGCATGTTACCATTTACCCACATGTACATGTAAGTACATGTACATTCTCAGTAAAAGGTACCGACTTCGCTCGGGCACGGTAAAGAAAAACAACAGGAAAGAACAAAACACACTTTCATTTAATCAGACTCTAAACCAAGCCTATGGTATGCTGTCTGTCAACGTTTATTCTAAACGAATGCGGGTTCATTTTGTATGTTACCAACTGGACAGAAAACTTGTGTACAGAAGTATAGATATTCTCAAATCAAAAGTACCGTATCGACCCTTGTATGATTTTTGTAGGACATAAAAAGACGAGGGATAAAATCGAAAAGTCACAATGAAAATTTTTTTAACGCAGTTATGAGAATGCAATGATTATTCTCAACTGAGGTGTATGTTTTACACAGAGCATACATGTATGATTATTCATCCTCGGAGTAAAGATTCGATCGCTGATATTTTCTAAGGCCTATTGGGTAGAACCAAATAATTATTCCTCTCTTAGTTTCATTGCTAACTGAGGTTGACCGAAGACTTTTATACTTCCTGAATTCTGGACAAATTTGTGGAAGAGTCTATTTCATTCCGGAAGCGCTGCCGATTATGTTGACTCGTATGTATGCCCTCTAGTGTTTAACATATGTTCCATAGCGCTTAACATAGGTGAGGCGCACTGCGCGTTTGGGGCATTCTCGGGAGTCTGGCGTCTTATGGAGTAATCAGAACAATTCAAAACGACTTCTGCTGAGTCAGACGTACCGAAACGCCACTTAAACATTTACTGCGCTTTCGACGAATGTCAGAAAACCAGTCATTGAAAATGAAAATAGTAGGCGCGTACGTATTTAAAGCAAGTCAGTAACATTTGCGTGGACTAAAACTGTTCAACAAGAATGTATAGATAGGCTTCTTTCGGTAAATGTTTGTACAATACAAATCCAAATTGGCTGCACAGCATTTGTCCAAGCGACTGTACTTCTGCTTCAGATATAGATATAGTTTCGCGCGTTGAAACTGAGAATAAACATGTCGTACAACACGTGCCGAGCACAAGACTAAGGCAAACACAGGATACACGCAATAGGGAAAGCAAATACACGTAGTACAAGCAGTATTGGGATGGAGCTCACTGGCAAATGTGTTGTAGTGTGTGTAAAGCTACAGTGATAGAAAATAAAATGTTAGTTTAACATATACCACTGGATTATGATATGAAAATATCAGACGTTTCAGATGTCCATCCGATCGACATTAACTTAACGGTTGCGTCTATTTTTCTTTGAAAAATACATGAAAAAAATCAGATTATTTTCCGAAAATGCAAAAAAAATGAATTTTAATCGCATATTTTTGTTCTCCATGGGAAAAAAATTGGTTATTACGAGACAGTCTGACACATCATTGCTTTAGGAAGACATAAGGGTTTATAAAGCTGTCGAAAAATTCCATCCTCATTTACGCCTTCAGTTTTTTTAATACCGCCCCACCCCTTTCTGTCAAAGGTTTACATGCAGCCCATATTTGTGGGTGCAGCTTGTTTATGTGAAGAGAAAACGTCTCGAGTATTTTACGGGGAGGAACCCAGACGGATAAACAAAGTCATGGGTAACATGGTATTAAAAATAGCTTTCTACTGGTCTGTAGTCTTATCTACTTCATTTGTTTGTTTGTTTGTTTTTTAGCCACAGTGCCCTTTTCTATCGAATCGGTTCATGTATTTGTGAGCAGCACTAGTTTGTGAGAGGCCCGACCGTCTCGAATATTTAACGGTGAGGAAACCAGACGGATAAATAGAGTCATGGTCATCATGGTTTTAAGGAAACAACAGCTGTCTAATAAGTTTTTAGTCTTCTCTTTTGAAGCCGCCCTACCATCTTGTGTACCATCAAAGATCGAAGGATCTTTGTCTGCAGAAATTGTTTGTGACAAGCGCAATCGTCTGGTACATTTTACCAGGAGAAAGCCAGACGAATAAACAAAGTCGGAAGTATTTTGCAAAGTGCTTTTAGGAAAATTAGATGTACAATTGTTTTATGCATCTCTGCTTCCTCACTTTTTGAGCCGCAATGGCCCCTTCTATCGGCTTCTATTCCAAGCTGGTGTGTTACGCCGAAGGATGGCTAAACCTGCTATATGCAGATACAGATGCAGAAGCTGGTGTGTTAGGCCGAATGGCAGTTAAACCGGCTATACAGATACAGATTCTATCGATCGAGTCGCTTCGAATTCATACATATTTGTGTGCGCGACTTGTTTGTGAGAGTCGCAATAGTCTGGTACATTTAGTTGTAAGGAAACCAGACGGATGTTTTCAATGTAAAAGACAACAAAATCGACTGTAAAGCAGTCTTAGGTATTATTTTCTTCACTTTTAAGACCGACCTGAGTTTTCTGTCAAAAAGATTCATACATATTTGTGTGCCCAAGTTGTTTGTGCGAGTCGCAATCGTCTGGTGCATTTAACGGTGAGAAAATCAGACGGATAAACAAAGTCGGAAGTACATTGCACAATGGTTTTAGGAAGAATTAGCGGTACAGTAGTTATGCCTCTCTAACGTTAAATGTAGATCTTCACTTTTAGAGCAGCAATGGCCCCTTGTATCGAGTCGGTTCAGACATATTTGTGTGCCAAGTTGTTTGTGAGAAGAAATCGTCTGGTGCATTTACCCCGGAGGAGTCCAGACGTCAGATCACCGCCCGCAGCAACACGAGTACTTCTGTCGTTTCCTTTTCCTGCGACTCGGAAATTGTCAAAACTCGCCCAGAAATAAACAAATCACGTCTGGGCGCGTCGTGATGTCTGATTCTGCGGAACAGGTGTGCTACAGAGGCTGGGAGAGGCTGTCCTATGGCGGGTGCTACAGGAAAACCTGCTCATTTTCAATCGCTGTTACATACATCTTTCCAAGTACACACAGATATACTCCCCAGTTATGAAACAGATCCTTAACAGGGTCCGGTTGCTATCTATCCATTTCTGGGTGATTCAGGGGGCAAAACGTCCCGAAAAAAATTGTTTGACTTGGGTTTGTCATTTTGACAAAGTAAATAGACCCACGCTAAGAAAATCAGAAAGATAAATGTTTATGATTTCAGTTATTTTCTAACAATTTCAAAGAGTATTCCGGTGTACCGAAGTAACGGCTTGTCGAAAAATGTTAAACCGCGCTTAGGAAGATGTACAGTTTTCTTTCAGATTTAGTTATCAGAAAGGTCTATACTTAGAAACATGTTTCACCTAACACGAGCTGCTGAAAAACTGAAAGATTCCTGGGAATTTGCTGTTTGGATAACATAAGCTGGTATGATCCGGTCTTTGTCACTTTTTATTTGCGCTGAGAAGTGAACAAGACGGCAAAGAAAAGTCGTTCCACTTTGGCAGACTCGGTCGGAGATTTGATATTGCGATTTGATATTGCGAACCCGGCCGATCACATATATAGATGAATATTATTTTCTAACGGCAGTTCCCGCATATACTGTAGATAGACGAAAATCAATGAATATGCCCCGACACCATATCTACATACTTAGGCCAATACATATGTAGCGCTTTAAAAAAGAGAGACTGAATTGTAACAGACAGAAACGTTTAACGTATATTATGTCAGTACATCCATATTCTCGTCAAAGTTTTTAGAATAAAGCAGTTTAGTATTCATTGTATTGATTGCCTTGTCATAGTTGCTATACATTGTGCCATGTACAATTGTCGAGGAATAAAGTTCATTCATTCATGCATTCATTCGTCGTGCGATCATCGTACGATCCCAAACTGAGGGCAATCTTTGGACAGTCGGGCGTTTGTCGTACATAACTCAGCCGTCTTGTTACGAAAAAGACTGTCGTAGTTCTTTGTCGGCGGTTGGTTCTGTAGCAGCCCGATCGAAAAAGTTACGGCATCAAAATTGTTCGCCAAATGTGATCGCTACCTTTCACCAATGTTGTCAAAACACGGAACACAGTAGCAGTCAGACAATAGGACGGAATCAGGGAAAAATAGCGACTCTGGTAAAGCCTTCTATGGAGGTTAGTTCGAGTCGTGGGAAAGGTTATCGACAAAGAGCTTCATTACGAGTCCACAAAGGCGGACATGTTCACAATATGGCGTAATGTGACGTGAGTATAGATAGCATTGTGTATGAATGGCACTAATTGCATGAAAAGGACGTCGAAGTGGCAATAGTGTCAATCAGTGGAGTTCTTGTGATATGTACGCAGGAAGCGTCGGTTGGTTATGCGTTTTGGAAAACGATTAAAGATTTTATTGATGTCTGTATATGAGAAGGAATGATGGTCTGAAAGGGACTTCAAAATGGCAACGTTATGTTAATTCATTCGGTCGGATACGGATACTTATAAACTATTGGCATAGTCGCCATAGAAAACAACAATTCATCTTTGTTTTGCTTTGTGTCTAATGCTGTATTTGAGAAACAATGATCTGGAAAGGGAGTCAAAATGGCAACATTATGTCATTTCACTTCATTTTGTCGGATACGGATACTAAAAAATTACAGTTTAGAAAGACAAGAAGTTTCATTGACACAACAAAAAGCAGTGACCTTCGTACGGTCAACCAAGGACATCATATAGTGTCCTTTGCTCAACAAAAGAATGGAAATACAAAACCAATCTAAAAACCCTATACTTACTAAACGATATAGGCTAACATACGTGAATCTCTAATATCCTAATACAACCCTGTGAGGCCAAACGCCAGTGTCAGTAGATGTAGGTATAGTCTGCATAGAAAACAACCATTTATGTTTGTTTGTTTGGGATTTTGGTCTCATAGTGACAGCCTCAGCCCTTGTACGGTGCTTTCCATGTATTATTCTCCACTAATGATGCGGCAAAAGGCGAAAATAGGCAGAGATTATGGCGAAAATCTCTTGTATGATTTTCCGGGCGTTTCCCGTGTCCAGTTTGTCATTCCGGCGGGGTTAGCGCACAATCCCGCCGGCTCAGTCGCACAGACGGAGCGGTCCACTCAGAACTTAAGTCCCTTTGTGTCCTCGCTTCGTGGAATAGTCGATCAAGAGAACTATTCTCATCGCAGAACCTACATATTACAAGGAAATGGGATCTTTCGTCTTCCACTGTCTCAGAAAAAGATGTCAAGCCAAATAAGTTAGAGTTTTAGTGTCAGGGTTTAGACTAGAGTAGTCACGTGTTATGTTGTTCTCAATTGTTGGTTCGTTCTGAATTGAATCGTCGTTAAATATTGTTTACCTGAATGTAAAACCTTCATGACAAATCGCTCTTAAGATGTCCAATCTTTAAGAAAGTTAGGTGAGAAATAAGAAAGTTGGCGAAGGTTTCATGACGACCCTAAGGTGTCATAAGGCAGGGCGTTGTCTTCCTGCTAAGACAACGTTTCCGAGATCACTTTATTTACACCTACTTGGAGGTCAACATAAAAACGGGGATTACCTTGTGTGTTAAACGTCCTTCGTGAACACCATAGGCATAGGGTATACAACGTGATTTTAACATGCAATATCATAGTCATTAGAAGAATAGACTTACATGTATATATACGGTAACATGTTAAAAAAACTTTGTATTCTTGCGTCTGTTGAGTAAATGTGTATATATATACCTTTTATGTTCTTGTAGATATTATAATGGACATAACAAGATTAAATCCAAGATTGACAAGATTTGAAAGGCACAGGGAACAATCCTAAGATCATATGTACATTACTCCAGTCGTCTGTACCCCATGAAATCAGGGCAGTTCAGCGAAGGTTTAAGCGCGGGTCTCCCGGCCTTACCGCTCATTGCGCGCCGCCTTACAGGCACGAGGCCGCGCAAGGTGTAAAATTAATGCAGATCGTACACAGAACCGGGGCTGTGCTTCTGACAATACTTCACATTTCCCTCTGGGTAAGGAAAAGGGAACAGTAGTGGTTGAAAACACGTTTGGGGGTTTCCCAATAATGTTTTAGGAAGCGCCGATTTCTTTTCTGCTATTCTAATATACGTTGAAAAGGGTTTGCCCGGTATAGTTTAGTTACCGCCTTACTTTACATCATCATTATGCCATGTGGTCTCGCAAGTCTAGCTTGCATGTGGAGATGTTGTTGTTACCTCTTGAAATAACGTTGTTTAAAAGAAAAATTTTGTCATCAAAGTAAGGCGTCAATCAGGGCTCCTCGACTACAGATATGTTTTACTTACATGTGACTAAGATTACAGAGCTTAAGATTCATTTCCACTGGTACTGTTCTCAGGTGAAGGAACATTCAATTATTCCTTTTCTATAACCGTTACAAAAAAAAATAAGAATGACCTGTCGATTTTCAATCTCTCCGCCTTGTCTTAATTTTTCATGAAAAGCGAGAAGAAAACATGGGGATATTTTATACAGCTCTAGATTAACTACCACTATTCTTTGGCGAGATATCTTCTAGTGAGCATGTTTAGAGCTTTTTGTGTGTTTAGAGATGGTAACAATAAGTACTCTGATCAACTTAAAAGCTTCATTTTGCCTTAATGTCCAATCTTCGCAGAAAAATCCGGAGAAAAAGATTGGACAGAGCATTTGCATCTCGCGTCCAGATGAGTTTCTCCCCGGAGCTATACTTGTTTCCAGCTCGCGCTCGGTTGGGATGAAAATTACATGAACTTATTCAGAGTTTTTTTTTCCTCACGGCGCTAACATTTCTAGACGGACGGAAAATACTCGGCGCTTTTCTGGAATTCCTCCTCGCGTGACTCTAGACCTGCTTAAACCCCGACTTTCATTCTCGAGATGCTCCCGTGGATTGAGCTAAAGTGCGGGGAAGGAGAGGCGAGGTGAATATTCAGGACTGTCGCGGCGCGGGTTCGGCTCGGTACCGTGCGCCTACTCTCCAAGCAGAGAAGTGGGCCCGGCTGTTTTTTTACGTGTTTTTAGGCGTCTTTGCATCTTTGTCCGGCTTTCTACTTTGTCGTGTTTAAAAAAAATCTCACTAGCAGATAAGAAAAGCATGACAGAGTAGAAAGCCCGACAAAGTCGCATAGAAACACGTAAAAAAACCGTCGGACCCACTCCTCTGCTTGGCGAGTACCGTACGCCGTTCTGAAATAACCCATCGCCGTCGTGTCCGGAAATATAGTAAAAAACACCAATTTATCCAGCTCAAGATTGTCTGGCGTACTTACTCACACTGTATCTAATTTTTGGTGTGTTTTCAAGCCTTTTTATCTCTCTACATTTTAATAACGCGAGTCATTTTACAGCTCACAGTTTTAGTAGCCCTTAAACAACCTGCAACCTTTACGTATGGCAAAATTTGCGAAAAAAACATCGACCTATCCAGCTCAAAATTGTCCGGTGTATCTATTTACGCTGAATATGGTCTCAGATGTGAGTTAAGTCGATTATCTCTCTAGATTAGTGGGTTTACATGATCGGTTTTCTCATTAAGGTTTTGGTACTATATTTTGGTGTTGTCGTCATTGGAAAATGAATAACAGCCCTTGCTGCTCAAACATGTGTTGCCGAATTGTTCGGGGGTCTATTTCGGTGTTTGTTTCTTAAACATATTTTACCTATACATTTCATGTATATAAATTTGCCTTTTGGGCCGGTTTTAGAGGTTGTACGGATAATTTGCGAGAGAAATCTACCGACAGATGCATGAACCGAAGGCGATTAATCCGGGTCGCAAAGAGCCTAATCATCGGATAAAATGAAATGAAATGAATTTATTCAAGAAATAAAGGAGAAAAAACCCTCCAAATCAGTGTATGAAACCGTTTTGATACGATTGACTCGAACCCTGGACCTTTGGCTATTTTACAAACAAGCCGCCGTCTTCATTTTGCAAACAGAGTGTCACAAATAGCCGACAAGTATTTAATAAAGAGCGTAAATTGCTCGTTGAAATGATCCGTACATTCAACAGTCCGCACCAGCTGTGCTTTAACGTTGCCTATGTATTCAATATACCGTGTGGTGGTTTAGGACTATATACTATAGCAAGATTTTGATGATGATTTTCTCGTATATCGCTGTATACCTAGTAGGGTGTTGTAAGTTTACCCTGACAATTGATATCGGGAGGAAAGTGGACGACTTTCTTGAGTATCTAGCTATTCTAGTCCAGAAGTCAATACTACAGTTCTGAGTTGGGACTGAAGAGTATCATCTACTGTAGCGATTGTTAAAAAGTGGACGACTTGCACCTGTATCTCGTATAAATGTGATGCTGTACACATGTAGTTGTATCAGTAGCGGTGTACATGTATATGTTGTATCGGTTGTAACGGAAGTATCATGCCCTGCGTGCCCAAATGTTGGTACCGGGCAGGAAAGGGGATGCATTTATGTGCATCTATAGCTAACTCATTTTTGTGGTTCAGTTCTGGGTTGTGACAGAAGTGGTGTACATGCATGTGTTGTTCGTTCCACCGCGGCTGTAACTCTGACGGGAAGTATCGGCCTTGCATGCCCGGCTAGCGCTGTTGATACCGGGAGGCGAATTGTACAAAGCAATACTACAGTTCTAAGTTGTGACAAAAGCCGTGTATATGTGTGTGTTGTATCGGTTGTATCAGAGACGGTGAACATGTAGTTGTATCAGAAGCGGTGTCCATGTATATGTTGTAGCGGTTGTAACGGAAGTATCATGCCCTGTGTGCCTGTTAAACATGGTCTAATGTCGGAATGAAGTGGACGGGGTTATCTGTATTTAGTCACTGTAATACAAAAGAGACCACATTCTGGTGTTGAAGCGGTTGTAACGCAAGTATCAGAGCGGTGTCCATGTATATGTTGAAGCGGTTGTAACGCAAGTATCAGAAGCGGTGTCCATGTATATGTTGTAGCGGTTGTAACGGAAGTATCATGCCCTGTGTGCCTGTTAAACATGGTCTAATGTCGGAATGAAGTGGACGGGCTTATCTGTATTTAGTCACTGTAATACAAAAGTAATACCACATTCTGGTGTTGAAGCGGTTGTAACGCAAGTATCAGAAGCGGTGTCCATGTATATGTTGTAGCGGTTGTAACGCAAGTATCAGAAGCGGTGTACATGTATATGTTGTAGCGGTTGTAACGGAAGTATCAGCCCTGCGTGCCCGGCTGTTGATACCGGCAGGAATGCGGCCCGGCCGCTGCTTGTGCCGGGTGCGGACAGCTCGGCCGGTTTGTTGTGGTTCGGGTGTCAAGAACTCCGGATTGGAAACAATTTGAGGTTGTGTTGGTGAGAAGTGTTAAAGGGAAGGAGGAAAACAGCTCTCAATCAAACGATAGAGGATAGCGTCTGAAATTGCAGCTTTCGCATGCCTTGATTTCAGCTTAGTACATACTCGGTGGGTTTGAGTGTCGTAAACTCTTGATGGGAAACAATTTGAGGTTGTGTTGGTGAGAAGTGTTAAAGGGAAGGAGGAGGATGTAACTCAGGAAACAGATGAATAGCGCCCGTGAAACTGAAGCATTCGCATGTCTCGGTTTCAGCTTGGTACATACTAAAAGGGGTTGAGTGTCAGTAATTTTGAATTTTGGGAACATTATGAGATTGTGTGTTGTTGTGAATAGTAAAGGAAAACACGAGAGGGTGTACCTCAGAAAATGACTCTTAATCAAACGAGGATAAGGCCTTAAAATAAAGCTTATCTTGGTTTCAGACTTGTTTATACTCTAAGGGTTTGTTGTTTTGGGGGATGTCAGTAACTCCGGACTGGAATTGATTTGAGGTTGTGTTGGTGACACTTCAGGAAGTGCGGTTTAAGAGGGGTTGGTTAGGAAAATGCTGCTTCAATGAAATCAAGCTAGAATAGAAAGTATCCATTTCTGTGCTTTACGTTTTCGAACACTTGGATTTTTTCAATACCAGAAATGCTTCAAAATGTTTAAATGTTGCTACAATTTTGCTTAACCAGGGACAATATAGGCACAGTATTGTGTCGAACATTACGTTTTTGTAGCATTTCTATGTGCAGTAGTTCGCACGGTAATTCAATTATTGGATAGAAATGCTTTTCTTGGAGGGATACGAATAACTTAAAAAACTTGCATTTTGTTTCCAAATTGATATGTTTTGAATTTGAATCAAAAAGGTAACGCATACTTGAGTCTATACTTTCATTCACAAATTTGTTCTATTTTTTCTGTCTTTCGCGCGTTTGTGGTAAATTGTATGTATCCCCATCCACAAATACCAGTGCACGTGAATCTTTTCTTATCTGTTAGTTAATTCGTTAACAAATGACGACACGCTCACGAGCGAGCCCTGTAACCTAGAGGTGACATTGATAGCAGTATTTGTACGGCGCTAATTGTGCAGAAGGTTTAGTGAGAACGGGAAGGCTACCCCGCCTATTCACACCGGCCTTGGCCGAATAACTGCGACCGTAGGGCGTCTTCCTGGGGCTAACACCAGGCAGCTTGGACTTAGAATTCAACGAACGTCTTTGTTTAAAAGTTACAAATTCAAGCTAGTTACAAGAGTTGCCCAAAAGACGATTTAGTGTGTGTTTTTTTAAAACGAACAAAAATCAAGTTTGAGTTTAGAGTGGGAGTTAATACAGTAATAGGACGTTCTATTTACTGAAACAGACAAAATCATGAATACGGTAAGAAGATGACTAGTTCGTTTGATGCAGTTAATGCACATGTTTAGATATTTAAGCATGTGTGGCATATAACGTGATATGGGCAGCAACACTGGCACCTATCACTGTATATCATGTAGATGACTAGTAGGCTAGATATAAAAGACTGCTTTGTTATGATTAGAAAAAAATACCGAAACTCATGGTTAGGCCCACTCGATTGAAACACTATATCAAAGACTTATGCTAGCCCTTATTGTTTTAGTACATCTACTTTGTACGATGTTTGACAGTTATTGCCATACATGTACATTGTACCGTGTACGATTGTCGTGCAATAAAGTTCTTCTTTCGTAAGAAACCCCAAAATGACTTTGCTTAACTCACAAATATTCAAACCAAACGATCTAAAACGCAATGTAGAACTTTTGTTAGAAAACACGACGGCATGTGCATCCGCCCAAACTCCTGCCCGGTGCACCTGTATGTTAATATCATCACACATCGCGGCTGCAATAAGACACTAGCTTTACTGTGTCACTGTCACACGATAGGTCTAGTTAATCCGTACGCCGGAGGATTGTTTGTTTTTCGCTTCACAACTGACAACTACAATAACCCCGCTGTCGATTAAGGTCACTGTTAATCCCCTCCTGTGGCATGAAGTCTAAATTTGTCACGCGAAGGAACAATGGAACTACCGCCTCGACTATCGCTCGATGTATTAACGATGTTCTCTGTTTGTCAGGAGGAGTGAATATTTTATCCGCTGCTTTCAAATTTAATCGCGGCTTCTGTTGCTCATTTTGGTAACTAGAGACACGTAAAACCGTCGATTGATGTAATGCTATAATTGGTAGATAGGGTGTGTGTGTGTGTGAGAGAGAGAGTGTGTGTTTTAATATTCTGATTGCTTTTTCTGTTTTTTTTTGTAAAGAATGGTTTCAACTGTTTTTTCTTCTCTAGTTTATCTTATAGACCTTGTATTTCCACTGCATTTCGTGGAAAAAGTGCAATGTTTGTGACGTTTTGCTTGAGATATTGACAATGAAAACATAGACATAAATGATATCCGTGTTATGTATTAGGGCGTTGACACAAATGAATCCCAAAATAAAGAGAGCCTCATGCGATCATTTGTATTATACTTTGTAATCCTACAATCGTTTTTAAGTTGGACAAGGGTTTAAAAAACGACGTATCCTGTTCGCTGTCGGCTGAAATAGATGAATACACTAACAGCTAAGGCCCATTTACCTGTATTCTTACAGAATATCCGTTAACAGCCGGACTTGTAGACCATGAATACAAAGAAAATTAAGTATGTCCTTCACGCTTCATAAGTAAACGGAAAGGGGAGGTGTACGTTTGTTTATTAGAGAAAAAGGGGAGCGGTGCCCCCCCCCCCACTCCTATACTATCGCATGCGCACTCATTCTGCAATGCTTCCGTTCTGATTACTAGAAATTTATTGCAATGTGGGAGAAATGCCGTTAGTAGAAAAGACCAGGTTAACAATGTGCACTTGTTTTTTCTGCCCCTTTTCACTTATATCAATAGCTGAGAATATCAGCTTGGGTGCCATCATAGTTAGTTCCCTGACTATAAAGGTAAACTAAATAGGACGTCACCTAGGCTATGAAAATATACGATTGCGTGAGTTTTTTGTTGACTGCAAGGCCCCGGTGCAATGCTTCCGTTCTAATTACAAGAAATTTATTACAATGTGAGAGAGATACTGCTCGTAGAAAAGCCTTATTTCACATCAGGTGTACAAATGCATGCAACATCTTTCCCTTTTTGTCAACATGTTTAAGTTAATAAAATATACGATTGCGTGAGTTTTTTGTTGATTCCAAGGCCCCGGTGTAACATTACCCGACACAAACCGCGTTGTTTTTGCGCCAAGGCCGGGAAACATGTCCCCAAATTTGTTCAGACACTTTCCAGAAGTGGGTTTTCCTGCACGCCAGACTGCCTATCTCGCTCATGTCGTCACGCGGAAGGTTTTCTTCTGAGATATCTGGAGCGAGATCTACTTTGAAATACGTCTGCTAGCCTTGGGCCACAGTAAAGTCATTTCTTGATTCACAGACGTTGTAAAGAAATAAATAAAAACTAAAGCCGTTATCTTCTTTTTACCGTTCCAATGTTACATAACAATGTCGACACCTTGAACCAAAACAATATCAACCAACCGGTCTAACATAAGCCATAACTACGTGTAGTTTTTCTTTATCTCATAGTGCTTCTAAAGGTATGGAATTACTATGTGAAAAATACAATGTGGTTCACTTCAGGGAAAATGATCCAAGTAAACGTTTAGCAATACGTAAGTCAAGGTGAAAGCAGAGGGCTCGAATTTGACTACATTTTCAAGGTAGAGACTTTCCATCACCCAGACTTGGTTGATATTCCAGTTCAGAATCATCGTTTCAAAGCATTTTTTTCAAATTCAAGAACCGACAAATTAAATTGGAGTGGCCTTATTGAAAAGTCTCCAAACTTTGCGTGTTGGTCTATCTTGACTCTGATCTGCTATCCTTGGTCAGACGTCATGCCTGTTGGCAGACTCTTGCCGTTTTCCCGCCTCCGGAACGGACGGGCTAAAATCAGATCCTGCTGACTGAGATACGACAGGACTGTGGGGAGGGGGGCGGGCGCACAATTTAACAAGATTTATCTCTTCTCTGGCTTTGCTCTTGTTTAAAAAAGGGAGACGAATCCAAAACTGTTGCAATGATATCAATGCGTTTGAAGGTACTTGTTTTCAACCACTTGAATTGAAGTTAAAACGAAGCAAATTAACTGTCTATCTGTTAGACAGTTTTATCTGTCCTCTCACTTTGCTCCTGTTTTAAAATGTGGGTGTGGGACTAGTCTTCAAGAGTTCATTAACAAAATGACATACAATATCCCTGAAAATACATGGATACATACATTTATACAAAATGGTATAAAATCCATCAATTGTATATAACATCATAAAGAATGTGTTGTGAGTTCCAGATTGCAAAATATTTGGTTCGTTGAATTTGTTCTTTTCAATTACGAATTGTAGAATAAAAATAGTGTGTCAAAAAGGCTCTACATAAAATACATAGGCCTGACGCGGTAGGTTTCTTTGAGAAAGGCACGGTCTTAACTCGGGGACGCCTCCTTGGTGCACGGACATCCTTAAGCACAATTTGCGGTTTTCTTCCAAAAACGATTGCGAGCAACTACAGACTACTCGTAGTAGCAAGCCATGGTTGCAGTTTTAAACGCACTAAGAATTTTAGAAAAAAATTGGGGCAAGAAGGCTTACATGGTAGGTTCTTTTAAGAAATGTATGCTGTTTAAAAAACACCTTCTTTACGCACGCCAGGTTTCACAGACGTCCCTAGTGGTTTACGGTTTTATTCCAGGAACTCTCACGGGCTTCAGTTGAATTTTAGAAAAAAAAGTTTAAAAAAAGGGGCAAGAGGGCAGAGATGCTAAATTCCTTTGAGAAATACACGCTCTTTAAGAAACGCCTCCTTGACGCACGCCAGGTTGAGCAGACATCCTCAGACCCGACCTTGTTAAGTCGGCGGGGTGTGTCGATCGGACGCGCAGTAAGATGGCGGCCACTAGCCGAAGTTCCTGCCCGGAGCTCCGGTTCCGTCCTGCCGTAGCCTGGATCGTGTCACTTCAACTACCGCAAGTCTGCAGGCAAAAATCAAACCCAGTTTGTGGTTTTCTTCATGCCAAGGTTGCAGTAGTAAACGCAACCTCATTTGAAGTCCGAAAAGTTGATGTTGGTTTCTAATTATAACTCAGAGTAAGACGTGTCCCCCTATTAGATTTACGTTGGCTAATTTTTCCATCCAAAATCAAACCCAGTTTGTGGTTTTCTTCAAGCCAAGGTTGCAGTTGTAAACGCATCGTCATTTTGAAGTCCGAAAGGTTGATGTTGATTTCTAATTGTAAATCAGAGTAAGACTTGTCCCCCTATAAGACTTACGTAGGCTAACCTTTCCATCAAAAATCAAAACCCGGTTTGTGGTTTTCTTCCTACAACTGTAGGCCACTAGTAGATAAACGGTACAAGGGTCTGGCCGTATTCGTCCTATTTCGGGTTTCAGACAGAAAACTACGGGCATTCCTGGAACAATCGTGGATCTATCGTACTTCTAAACTGTCGACAGTTCTGTGGAAAAAAAATTCCACGACAAAAAATGTGTGAATGTGGGTTAAGGATGTGTATGTCGCTGGATGAATCTAGCGTTGGGGTCACAAGCGATCAAACTTTACCTCGGGCTCCCGTTGCCATGGAAACGTCGCTCGAGTCGCATCAGCCTGAGCCGTTCGCAGGGTACGTGCAGGTGTGCGAGGGTCAACCCCGGACCTTAAGTGATTTCATGCTCCATAAGGGGCGGACATTAACGGCGTGGTTGTAAAGTCCGCAGTCTTGGTGAAGGCTTAGAGATGACAACGGCGTGTGAAGCTTTAGGTGACAGCCATGATTCAAATTTGCAAGCTGATATGTAATTATCACTCCGCAACCGGCCAAACTATATTACACGTAAAGAAAATCAAAATGCACCATATTATAAGTGTGTCTTTGAAATACAATCTAGAAAATGATAAGAAAAATTTGATTACAATCTGAGAATAATAATATAAAGCTACAAAGACTAAAAGTGATTCTAGAAATAAAGAATTGAAATAGCTAAACTATGTTTATTTGACGCACATATATCGAGGGAGAACCCTTGCAATACCGACACAAAGAGCCCCGAACATGTAAGAACACTCAAATTATCAATATATCGCATCGTGTAGTATGGTTATATGGTTATTAGTTCAAAACGTGATGATATGATAATTACTATTTTGCTGTAGCACCCTTTCAGGTTTAATTTGATTGTTGTTTGACTACAAAAGACCCCCTTATCGAAGGTAACTCTTTGTGTACGGTACGTCATCTTATGAACCTTCTCACCTTGAGAAGCCACAGCCACCTTTCCCACGGCCTTGCCTGTACACAAACACCTGAACTTGAGTATACCACACCTGGTTTGGAACGTTTGATCGTTAATGCTTCAAAGAGAATGATATCACAGAGTTTTGGGTCCGTAATTTGGAGTACATTGTTCTTGTTCGGTGGACGCAAAATTGTGAAATTATTTCTGTTCACAGATGTTTATATCGTCTTATCAATGAAGTCAGAGACAGATATCTAACACAGTACGGCGGATTTTCGGCCACTTGAGAAAAAGCAACATACAGATACGATCTTAAAACCAATTCTTTTTCAAGTGCCGTTTCTTAAAATAACAGTTTCATGGGAGGTTGGAATATTGTTCTTCGACAAATACATGTTAAAGCACTGTGAAGGTTGGATTGGACGTTACAATATAAACTCTGTTGGAATCACCGCCATATTGGTTACGCCATACACTTTGGTTCAGACTTGGTAGCAAGGACGTTTCTTATCGATGAAATCTTGCAAAATAAATCTTTAGATTTCCCACGCAATACCTGTCTGTAGTAAAAGAGGGACGTTCATTTTACTCCGAAAGGAAATTTCTAATCTGTCTGGCGTTTCCACCAACATTCCAGTCTGTTTAACTGTTCCTGGACCTGTCCGTATGAGTTACACTGGTACAAACCGAACACATGTTCACGCATAGTGTGTGTAAAGGTGATATCGTCAACATAAGCCATTTGTTTTATTGATAAGATCTAAATGTTAATTTGCTTTGTGTTTCAGCGTAAATTGTGTGACATCTCGGTACTTTACCTGCAGTGGACTCCCTTCTAATCGAATAGTTGGCTAGTTTGCACAGACGACTTGCAAACGTTTCTCGCGTAAAATGATTCTTCCTTGATGAAAATAATCCTTTTATGAATTCAGCTTAACGATTCCTACACCTAGATCTATACACTGTCACACACAGTGGTATAAACCTGACATTTGTTGACACTTAGCGTGTGTTAAAGTTATATCGTCAACGTAAGTGATGTTTCGAATGTATAAAATGGGGAAGGAAACTACTAATTTGTAGAACATATCCACCGACAACTTGCAAGTGTCCCTTGATTAGAATATTTCATTTATAAATTCAGCTGAACGATTCCTAGACCAATCAGTGGTATGAGCTGCCCATATGTTGTCCCATAGCGTGTGAACCGGAGTACATCCGGACGGCAGCGCGGTTCGCCGGTGTTGTGGGTTCTCCTGGTCTTGATTAAAATGCTCGGTGGAGCCGAACAGGTGACCTTGGGTCGCGGTAACACCTGTATCTCACAGGTAAGATCAGGAACCCCCGCAGGGAATAACAGGAACATGGCGTCATGGTTCTCAGGTGAAGGGGGGGGGGGCATCCGTTTTAGTACTTGTGGATAAGAGTTGTGGGCTCCGGAACTAATTAATTTCCAACCAGATTGCTTCTATATCTGTGAGTCAAAAACAAATGCAATACATAGCGTCATGGTTCTCAGGTGAAGGGGGGGGGGGCATCCGTTATAGGACATGTAAGGCGTGAACATTGTTACTTTGGGACCACAAAATTGTGTTCGGAAAGACCTATGTGGTCATGAGAGCTCCGAAGGAATGAAATAAAACATGGTGTCCCTTGCAGTAGCTTACATTAATATACATGTAGAAGGCTTATTTTCCTACAGTGTATTTCTTCTATTTAATAGCCATAAAACAGCACTTGCATTGTTCAAAGTTTTCTATGCATGTGTCCGATGGACTTTTGGCGTGCTCGTAAGTAGTATCATTGTAGCTTCTTGCCTTATTGTATTGTTTTGATAAAGATGCACTACGCAGTTGCTTTTAAAGGAGGGTAAAAGCACGACTCTAGCACTTGGCAAGTGGTTGAAGGATGTGCTGTGTATCTGCAGTAGTGTAGACCGTTGCCTAAAGCTTCTGCCGTGTTGGTTTGTTAACGATGCACAAGACGTTTTTCATAGGGTGACAGAAGCACAACTTTTTAAGCACTTTTCTTAGCAAGTGTTCGAAGCGTTGTGTAGGCAGTTTGGCAGTTGCCTAAATCTTGCTGTCGTAACGATGCACTAGACGTTTTTCATAGGAGGGCAAAAACACAACTCAGGTACATTTCTTGGCAAGTGTACGATCGGCTTGCTGTGTCGGCAGTACGGTAGACCGTTACCCGAAGCTTGCTGTGATAGGGGGGCAAAGCACAACTCTAGCACTTTTCTTGGCAAGTGTACCATCGGCTTGCTGTGTAGACATTATGGGAGACCGTTGCCCGAAGCTTGCTGTGATAGAGTGGCAAAAGCGCAACTCTAGCACTTTTCTTGGCAAGTGTTCCATCGGCTTGCTGTGTAGACATTATGGGAGACCGTTGCCCGAAGCTTGCTGTGATAGAGTGGCAAAAGCGCAACTCTAGCACTTTTCTTGGCAAGTGTTCCATCGGCTTGCTGTGTAGACATTATGGGAGACCGTTGCCCGAAGCTTGCTGTGATAGAGTGGCAAAAGCGCAACTCTAGCACTTTTCTTGGCAAGTGTTCCATCGGCTTGCTGTGTAGACATTATGGGAGACCGTTGCCCGAAGCCGGGTCAGTCTAGCTTCATTATCCGCGACGTAAAAGGACGTCTCTGATGTATTTATTGTCCTCATTATGGGTAGGGAGGTTCGTCATTTCGCGGGTGAGTGGAGCTGGGTTTGTAGATAAGGGTCGTCTGCACAGAACAACTGTCAGTAGCTTTCAGCGGGGACGTTTTTCACTGATAGGACTCCGCTAGGGCCACAACAATGTCGTTTGGTGGTTCTCTGAGTTAGAACTATGCTGAAATGGGAGATCGACATGAAACTGGGTCCGAGCAACTGTTAGCGGCTTTCTACATGGACGATGTTGTACGGCCCTGAACGGTACACGCAAATTCAATTTTTTGGTTCTCTGGTTTAAGACAATGCTGAACTAGAAGGACCTTGAAGGTGAAAATAGAACTATAGAATAGATCTTAAAATCTTTCTTACTAAGCAACATACATGACTTTATCACTTTATGTGATACTAGGTACGAGAAAGAAACCACTATCACTACAGAAACGTTGCAAAAAGAGTACGAAACATCTCCTCACTTCTGCTTGGAACATCGTTAGCCCACCATCTGGTCATTACCAAAGTCAAGTCCGCCGCTACAGGGACATGTCTCTGGCAAACCGCGGCTGTGGCGTGAGTCAGAGAGAGACGTGTGCTAAGGCGCGCTAATCAGGGTAGTAAATTACACACAAATAAGGCCCCCATTCCATTAGACAGCGATCGCTCTGCGCCCTCACTGCGCCCTAAATCAAATTTGCCTAATTCTTGATTTCATAGTTGGAATATCATGCACAATGGCTGAAAAGACAACAAAACATACAAAGCAAAGCCAGCGATTTTCGATGATAATACAACATGTGGAGTGGTCCGCAACATCAGCTTGTCTGCCTGGCGCTCCACTGTGTATTGTATTGTTGCCATTTTGATAAAGAAAGAAAGAAAGAAAGAAACAAGTTTTTTAATGATGTTCTTTTTGTTGATCTCTTCCAGTCGGTGACACTACCTCCCCCATGGCGCAGCGGAACTTCCCCCCCTCCTTCTGGAACTCGGCCTACCAGCCCCCCACCTCCTCGCTCACCAGTCCCCACCCCGACCCCCTCCACCCCTACACCGACCCCTACCACCCGCACACCTCGGCCCTGCACTCGCACCACTACAACCCGGACCCCTGGCACCCCTACGCGCTCGGAGCCTCCTCCCAGTCCTCGTACCACCAACCCATACACCACGACATGTACAGGTGAATATATACTTGTTTGTTTTATTTACTTGCAAAAAGTCAACAACCAAGAAAAAAATGGATAGCGTAAAAAACTGCGTGCAGAAAAGAAACGTCAAACGACTTATCCTTAGGCCCTTAGAGTAACACGGACAGATTTTACTTTCATACAAAGCATATTTAGCAAAGCCTATCTACATATCTACATGTACAAAGAAGCGAGAAGCTGGATTTGTACCTTAACGTATCACTGTATTACAATAAGTTGATATATACAGTGTATATATGTACTAGATCCAGTTGAATACGATCGATACAAGGTACTTGACACCATGTATGGGGCAAAAAAACTACAATATATATAAACTTCATTCATTCATTCATTCAAAGAGACAACTTTATAGGTCTTCATTCATTCATTCATTCATTCATTCACGAATTCTCTGAATCATTCATTCAGTCATTTATTCAAAATCTCAAACATTAATCCATTTCTCCCTTCCCTGCCAGCATGGCGAGCTCGTCGCACTTCAACCCGCGCTACTCGTCCCTACTGATCCAGCCGACGGTGCGGCCGGGGCGGCTGCCGGCGGTGCCCGGGCAGTGCGACCTGGGCAAGCCCGAGTCCGCCTGGACCCGGCCGTACGGCGCCGACCAGATGGGAGGCGAGTTCCCCGGGCTAGGGACCGACAGAAGTAAGTCGCTTGTACTTGGTGTAAAAAGTAGTCATATAGCCTTTCTGATGCCGTAGGGGCAGTGGGTTGTTATCTACTATGTCTAGGGCACCGTATGGGAAGGCCTCTCATTCTAATCTACCGCCTTAGCTTAAAATCACCTCCCCAACTGAAGTCAGGTTCCCATTCCCGTCCCATGGCCGCTTTTGAGGCCGTAGGGGCAGCTGGTTGTTATCTACTATGTCTAGGGCACCGTATGGGAAGGCCTAACCCTCTCCTTCTACTCTCAGTGACCGCCTTAGCTTAAAATTACCTCCCAAACTGAAGTCAGGTTCCCATTTTTCGAGTTCCCCGGGCTTGGAACCGAGAGAAGTAAATCGTTTGTACTTGGTGTAAAAGGTAGTCCCATAGCTTTTTGAGGCCGTAGGGTAAGTTGGTTGTTATCTACTATGTCTAGGGCACCGTATGGGAAGGCCTAACCCTCTCATTCTACTCTCAGTGACCGCCTTAGCTTAAAATCACTTCCCCAACTGAAGTCAGGTTCCCATTTTTCGAGTTCCCCGGGCTCGGAACCGACAGACGTCAGTAGTAAGTAAAAAGTAAGTCACGTGCTAGCTGGTGTGCCTTGACGTCTAGTCGATTGGATGAAAAATTGCTCAAATCATTGTAAAAGCATGAAAAATTCAGGCAACTTCTTGCAACACGATTAGCATGGTTAACTGTTGAATCTCAGGTACCCAAACATAATACGAATGCCAATCTCTGTTCGCACATTGTTTATGGTTTTGAAATCACAAGTATTTGCACGGAAGTCCTCGGACGATCCACGGTTGAGGCTCATGAAGTCGGCGGCAAATATTTGACAAAATCACAAACACTCCAGACCCGCACTTGACCCTCTTGACCTGCCGTTAACAGCGGCAATAGTTTCAACCCGCGCTGAAAAATGGCGGAGTGAAGCACCTTGGTGACAGTCTTAGTGTAGCCTCCACCACGCCCCCTACGGGCGTACCGGCAAATCATAGAATTCGGCATGAAAAGGAATAATTCGCCAGTAGTCCACGGTGAAGATCACATTTCACCCGCGAAGGAGCCTGCAAATGAAACCCTGGCAAATATTTTTCCAAAAGCCGGCGTTTACAGTTCAAGTGCGTATGAGTTGCGCATTAACATTTTTAACAACATCTGATAGTGTGCATACATACATGTACATAGAAGGTCTTACTATGTAGGCTGCTCAGCCCAAATAATTTGAAAGAACTAATCTAATAATAACGCCCAACAACGCCCTAACAATTTTAAAGAACTAATTTAATAATAATAGTAGAGACAATATCTACTAGTGTGCATACATACATAGAAGGCCTTATTATGGAGGCTTCCCAGCCCAGTGTCATAAGGAGACTCTTGGAATGACAACACAAACTCCGGAGAATCTCCCGGAATGCGGCAGGAGGGGGTTCCCCGGAATGTGCGGTCAGGACGAAGAATTTCTTCTGATGATGGACGACAATTCCACCGCCATGATCTTGACCTTCCTCCTTCCGCGGTTTGACACTCCGCAAACCGAAACAACCGCAAAATAAGGAAACACCAAGTTTAATGAATATTTTACTTTCTCCTTTATTCAATAATGTATCCTTGTCTTAAAAACAAACAATACTTCACCTCTAGAAGAGCCTGAAAAGCAGCACAATAAGAAAAACAAAGTTTTAACATCAAGTTCAAACTTCGAAGAATGTTATGATAACAATAGATCAATTTCCTTTATTCAACAACGTATTTTTATCTTAACGAATATTCGGAATATAGAATAGCCACAAAATAAGGATACGACAAGTTCGAGAAGTTCAACATGTCAAGAATGTTTTACTTTTAGATTTCCATTCATTCAACAACGTATCTTATATGTAAAAATCGTCCAACAATAAATCATCACAAAATGCAAAGAATATCAGTGTAGGCCCAAAAGGCAAAATACAACCCTATCATTTCTCCCACCACAGCAATTTATCTTAATAAAAATCAATATTTCACCTCAAAATGCAAAGAATGTCATCAGTAAGGCCAAAATACAACCTTATCATTTGTCCTACCACATCAATCTATCTCAATAGAAAACAAACAATACTTCACCGCGCTTTGCCGAACCTGCCCATATTTATAGCCTCACATTCCAGGGAAACCCCTCTCAATGACGCAGTAACGCTAGCAGAGGTATCCCCAGGAATGTGGCAAACAATATTTCTGGACTGAAAGAAATCTTTAGGTCAGGATGCCACGCGTGCCTCTCTTTACCTTTCCTCGCCATAACAGGCCTTAAGCATCCCAAAACTCCGGCGAACTTGAATCAGCGCTATGGGATAAGCATGCGGAGCTATGGGGGAGGTATTCGCAGGACAAGGGGCGATCCGAATTCGTGGCATAGTTGAGCCGAACTCGCGAGAGCCCCAACTTTGTAGCGGTGACAATCGCTCGGAATGCGGACCCCCCGTCAGAGGAATGCGGGGAGGCATAAGGTCCAGAGAGGGGGATTCAGGAATCTGTAGTTTGACAACAAGACTCGGGTAGAACTCGTGAAGAATGCATCGGTTGGATTCCGTGTTGTGAACCCCTGGCGGCGTGGCGACCGAGCGGTTGGCCCTAGCAACCCCCTTGGCGTAGGGAATTGGCGGGAAAACATGGAATGTCGTCTGTATTACCTGGATAATACCTGGAGTTGGATGTGCGGCATTCCCCTGGTGTAGGGACCATTGACGGTATTGTCAAGTTGAGGCTTAGGCACATTCGTCGTGCATGAATTTTGTTGTAAAATTGTTTGACATATCGGATTTTATTTGTCGTCCACATTTGTTTCAACCTGGCTGAATGTGATATGTCTTGTTCGCTTGGAAATCAACTTTCATGAGTTGAACGGGCAACCTCACTGGCTTGACAATTATGAGAGATTAAATTAATAAATAAATAGATAGTGAGATGAAAAACGTTCCAGCAAGACCCGACCGTAGACAACGATCTTAAGCAAACATTTCCGTCCCAAGAGAGCTGAATTTTGTGACGACAAATTCAAGAATGTCCGCCATTTTGCTGCCGTAAGCATGTCGTGTAACGCTCGTTCTCATTTAAATGTATACATTTTGTAACTTCCGTTTCCGTTTGAAGTAAGACCCTTCTGACATTAAGATTTGCCACATATAATGTGCCAAACTTAAAGCTTTTCTTGTTTTTAAAAACGACAGTTTGAAACCTTATATGTGGCATATCTTAATGTCAGAAGCGTCTTACTTCAAACGGAAAAGGGAAGTTACAAAATGTATACATTTGAATGAGAACGAGTGATAAGCGTGTATAACACAGATAGTCGGATACACGGCATTCCCAAGTACTAGTTCTCTATAACCCTTTGCCCGACGGAGTGACGAAGGGGTCTGTGCCTCCGGAATTTGACCGAACGTCGGCGGGAATTTGTTGGGAACGTCGGTGGAATTTCCCAAGGTGTTAACTGCGTCTCGTTCTCAAGATAGAACGCGTCAATCCTAGGTCTCGTCCCCAAGATAAATGTGTCAGTCCCTCTTAGTTAGTGTCACCTGACTGCCAATCCTTAAACGATACTGGTAATCGGCTTAGTTATGAGAAGACCCTTGCCCTTTCAAGTTATCTTATGTGTCTTTTCTAACATCGTTAAATACCATCAACCATTTAAAGTTTCCATGTTCCTCGCGTGTTTCGGCATTTGAAAGTGACCAATCGCTTTATAGTAAAAAAGCAAAACTTGTAGTCGTGTTCCAACCCAGTGCCTTATAGAAATGCAATGACTGATTTCGTTGACCTACCAGATGATTGACACTTCTCCTTGACTGCGACAGCTATGATCCATAAAGTACAGAAAGTTTCACTGTTCTTATGTTCTATCGTATGTCCTGTAGAGAGGAATAAATCCTGACATTTTGTTCAGAACCACCTTAGATAGTTTCTTAATGAAAGGACTCTTAACTAATACTAAGTCTTTCTATAAAAAGACTACAAAGTATATATAAAGAATTATTTCGATTCCTACTAGCCCTGTCTGACTTCCTTCCTCCCTTCCTTTAAAGCTAAAGGTTTGGAGCATCACTTTCAGTCTTTAAGTCCTTTTAAGAAGTCTTGCGGCTCCTTCTAACTCTGTTTTGTATCTTCTTTCCTCGTGGGACCATCTAAGACGTTTTAAGACGTCTTGTTTAGCCACTCCTTCTAACTCTCTGTTTACTTTCTCCTTTCCTTACAGCTTTGTAGGCATCACTCGACTTGTAGATACGTTTTACTGACTCTGTATTATATCTTCTTTCCTCATGGGACTATCTAAGACGTTTTAAGACGTCTTGTTTAGCCACTCCTTCTAACTCTTTGTTTTGTTTCTTCTTCCCTCTCAGGTTTGGATCATCACGGCCAGGAGTCGGCAGTCAGCAAGGATCTGTACTGGTTCTGAGACGCCCCAGCTGGACACAACACGCCCCTCCCCCTCGGGAACCCCCAACCCCCTCGGGACCCCCAACCGGAACCGAACCGGCCAGATTATCTCAAGGAGCTCCTTGATTATCTTGAGAAATCCAGACAAAATGATAAGACGCAGCCAAGACGGACGGGTAGCAAGGGAATACGGATCGGAAGACGGCGTCGCGTTGAGTTAAAGATGAAACAGAACACATGCGGATTTGGAACACAAACAGAGAACGACGTGGGAAAAAATACAATAAGATCGTCTGACTTGAGGCGCGTCATGGGAACCTCGGAAATGGCGGGAATTACGTCAGGAAGCATTAGGACTTGATGATGATATTGTGTGATTCCGAAAACGAGCTCAGGTTAGTTTACGTTGTATTCTTGCGTTTGTGCGAGAATATACGGCGGGAGATTTTGTGTGGCAGAATGATTTGGTTGCGCTTATAATGAGGCTTATTTCAGAGAGCGGGGCACAAATTAGGCTTGATACCCCCTCTCTAGAAATAGACGAAACAGAAGCCGAAAAAGAGACTACAAGTCGTCAGATAAAAGCCCCCCTAACCCAAGCATGATGATAAGGAACTGATAATGCCTGCCACTCATCAGGCAGGCGTCTGTCAGTGGCCTGGGTGTCGTCCTCACCATGGCGACGGTGTTCTATAGCCGTCATCACCATGGCGACGGTGTTCTATAGTCGTCAGATTGGCGTGTCTTGCATTTTGGGAACAAAGTTTAAAAGGGAAAATTAAATTATTCATTTTCAAGCAATGCTAAAGACAGCAATTAAGTATTTGGTATTCTACTTAATTTCTTAAAATTGTTTTTAAAGATATTGTTCCGAGTTGAAAGTGGTGTTCTCGACATTTCTAAAGATTCAAATTTGTTCATTTTTGTTGAACAACCGAGGGATGCGTTAAGTAAGAAAAAGTATTCTGTGATATGAATATTAAGTTGTATCGACTTAAAGAAAGATTACTTAAAGAAGTAGAGACCCTTGTCGACTGAGAAAGTCCGCTGCTTGCATGTATTTTGGATATATATATGATATTGTGTGCAGTTTCTTGAGCGGTATTTCTTTCCCCTTGTTTGTGCAAGCGGAACACTGGTACCAATATTGTTATGATTAATATTATTATTTGTACAGACTATATGAATGTCATTTATTGAAAGATATGTATACTTGTCTCCAGTCATACCGTGTGGTTATATGACGACTCCTTGTGCCGATATTTTTGTACAGACCTAGCGGATATTTTTAGAACGTGTCTGTTTAACTTGTTATCATATTTGGGTGTATATCATGATTGAATAACGTTACGAGGGACATGTGATATTTTCATCTTATTACGATGGAATTTTCTGTATGAATTTATGAATATTAGAACATGTAGAGAGAACGTAGTATGTAACAGAAGTTACTGTAGAGTATTTCTTTCTCTCACGTCGTTGTAAATTTAAATTCGGGCGCATCAGCTGTTCGAAAGCTCTCTGTTTACCGTCGCGGTATTTTCGGCGGCAGTGGGCGGGGTAGGATGGCCTCGGTATGTCCGGCCTCGACACAAATATCGCCACGCTCGCCTGTCAATCAACCCCTGCCGCCTGAGAATTTTAATCGGCAATTTTAGCCAGGTCTTAGCTTGCATGTCGAGCTCTCTTTCTCTCTCACGGTATCAAGTAATTGTATCTGCTCGCTCAGAATTTCCTTTTTTCTTCATTTGTGTCTCTCCAAACTACCTCATTTTACCATGCGCACACAAAGAACGCTAAAACATGATCACATCGCTTGGTACTTGCCTTATATTTTGTTCCTGAAAATGACAATATGTATCCTTGACATACGTACTTAGGATTCCCCCGTGTCGGAGCTCACTTATGGCTGTCCGTCAGAACGAAAACAGGGAAGGAATTTTATCTGTGAGCAAAGGAATGGGCTACTGTTTGTTTTTCAAGCGCGAACATGACCAAAATATTTTTGAATATGGAAGAATGTTGATGTAATTGTAGCAGCTTCAAACGGCCCTTTCGTCTCGCAGATTAACAGTGACTCTTGTTTTGAAAGTTTCTGTAGTTGCGATGGTGAGAAATTCTCTGGGAGTTACGGCGATGGTTCGACTGAGGATTTGGAGGCCACAGGTTTTGCAGTGTTGAGTCAAGAAACACTAGTAGTAGTGATTTGTGTTTGCACCGAATATTTCCGGGTTCCAGTTGGAATGTTGTGACAGGAAACGGTTCAAGTCTTGAGTCAAAATTCAACCCGGAGGGAAAAATCAACCCGTTATCCAAATTAATCCGGCCCCGTCGGCGTCGGAGTGATATCCGGCGGTAATTCGGTTGTCTGACCGCCCGAGGCGGTAGGATACCAGCTTGTCCCACGGAAAAACATCAGCAACAACAAATTTTTCCAAGACTCCTTTTTCCATTACGCCTGCGACCGTGCAGCGACCAAAATTTGAGTAACCCTTGATTACATAAATGGAAGATAATGCAAGATGTATAAGTATGACTGAAGAGACAACAAAACACTCAAAACGTAAGAAAAAAAATCGGACATTCTATGAAATTCATCTTTCAAATGCAATCGATCAATCAATCAATCAATCAAACTTTATTTCACGACAATTGTAACAGGTACAATGTATGGCAAGTTCTTTTTAACATCAAAACTGATATCTACGTCTTCGCTGAGCGGTCTCATGCTCTAGTGAGTCTAGTGGAAAGCGGGGGGGGGGGGGCTGTAGAAACCCCTGATGACGTCAATCGGTTCCCACGGACGCACTTCACGTTTCGGACCGTTTTTGGAACAGACGAAAAGTTAAATCAAATCAAGCGGTGCGTCTGTAATTCCGCCCGCGGCCTTCCTGAACCTCATTCCGTGTTGTCATATCGCAATTTGCGCGTCTCGCCAACCAGGCGCCGGGCCCGCTCACCGAAGGTGAGGACAGAAGTCGCCGGCTAATTTTGATTCGGGGTGTTTTTCCCGCCCCACCGTGGTGTTGTGTTACCCCGGGGGTCGGGGCTGACCTTCCCCAGGGGGTGTTTTGTTACCCACGGGGAGTTCTGACGAGAGTTTGAATGAACCCAGCTTGTGCAAACGTTTAGTTCTAATCCTGGTCAATCTTACATCAATCTCCCGCCAAATTCTTCATCTCCAAGCAGATGCGGTGTGGCTCAGAGTTGTTTTAATGTCTTTTCACAGCTTTGACTATTATGTCTCTCAAGTTGTGTGTTTTGTTTTCTTTACCCAAAGGGGGTGAAACACTTACATTTTGGCTTGCCTGACTTTGGTATCATGCGATTCCAAAAGTACACAATGCTGTGTTGCCATACTGTTTTACATCATCAGCTATTTTCGTCTGTGGAACTGAAAGAGTCGCAAAGTAGTATGGGTAAAGGGGTGAAGTCTTTCATCTCTGTTTGCCTTCATTTTCCGTAAACCTCTGCTACAGAGCAGTTGCAAAAAGACATGCAAAAAAAGAGCCAGAGTCACACGTTGCATCTGCTTGGAGATTACCAAAATGCCAACTTCCACCTGCTCTCAGCAGCTAAACCCAAACAACACTTAGAGGGTCAAGCCGGAGTTTTAGTCGGGGTCGCCATCGTTTACCGGCGCTACTACATGTTTAGCCACAGCAATTACAGCCCAACTCAACAAGTGCCTTTTCCAGTTAAACATCGCCCAGACTTCGCTTCCCGACAGCTCAAACAAAAATGGCGCCGGTCGTAGGGAAGCCAAAAGACCCAGAGTTTCTCACCATAGAAAGCAACTTGTACAACGATCACTGAAAGAAAAGTTGTTGTTTTTTCTCTCGAGATGGAATGTTTTATGACAATAGTGAAAGAAAAAGCCACAAAAGGAAGAAAAGACAATCACCAACATATTCGTTTTTTTTAGAAATATATTCAATCTCTAAAGGGAACATTTCTTACTGTCAGTTTTACGTTACAAAAAAGACAAAAGATTTTAAAAAGTTCAAATTTATGGCAAGAAAATCATGCTATCTTTTCTTGACAACACACGATCTTCATCCCTTCCTACGCATGCGCTCTCGCTGTTTCTTAGATGTAGTACCTCTGTTTTAGCTGCAATGTAAAAGCTATAGAAGCTGGTAGTGTCGAAAGTCAGTCGTATGTCCATGTCATGTAGTCAAAGTACGTGTGGTATCATGTAATGCTTAAGTTCACAGCTATACCGGTTTTCTTCTTATAGAAACTGACATTATGCTAAGAAAGTATAGCTCCTTTAAGAGATGTACTTTGAATCTTAAGATGTTTTCAGGGAATCACGTTATGTTAATGGTTTTGTAGAGCTATCGTTTGTTACCCTGAAATGTAAAACTTCTCATGTCGCACTCTTTCTTGTGACGTCACCCTCACTGCAATAGGGTGTTTGCACCCACGTGACTCTGACGTCTAGTCCGCCATGCTGAATGGTTAAACCGGTAATTTGTTGTGTATTTAATAACGTGATACACATGATTGTGACGTAATACACATAAACATGACGTGCTACACCTGCACATTTACAGGCCGGACTTTCATCCAATCAGCATGGCGGCTAGCTGAGACGTCACGTGCTAACACTCAATCATGATTCGTCACGCCTTTTGAATGTATGCAATATTTAGACATGTACATATACAGGCACGGGCAGATGGAATCTGTTAAAAATTGTTTGTTTCTCTTTCTTGGAAGAAATAAAGACGAAAAGTCTTTTGTGTCTTAAAGAAATGTCATTTGTCTTTCTTTTAGTCTTAGAGTATGAAATAATAACTTTCGAACATTATAAGTGCAAAACATGGTTGTGGAAGGAGAACAAGAGAGAAGTACAACCGGGATGAGTGTCATCCTGTTTCAGTTCCAGGCTCTACCTTCACCAAAAGGTAGAGCCTGGAACTGAAACAGGATGACACTCAGGCTAGTACAATCGGGATGAATCGCAAAATATGAAAATTTTATCTTCTAGTAATGAAGACATGATGCAAAGTGCAAACTATAGATCGGATGAAAACAACAAAAGCACCTTGCTTTACATTTATCTGTCAAGACGTGTTGGAAAACATAACTAGAATATCTAGCGCAAAACGTGATTTCGGGTGTAAAACAACAGCAGTGCCATGTTCATGTATTACTCTAGATACATACATGTATGCATCACAAATTATGACTTTTTCCGTGCTACAAATATCGCCTATGTCTAAAGTGAGAGACTCTATTTTCTATACAACTAGATAAGACTATAGAACTACCCTCGTCTCGCCGCCAATCTCTACAACCCAAAAGAGCAGCCCTTATTACGTAGATAACGGTGAGTGTTATCTCCCAGACCGGACATGTTGCGTTTGGTTCGACCTGCGCAGATTAACTCTAATTGTGGGAACAATGCCGCGATGATAGTCAGTCATGATCTCCGTGGGAAACAATTAGATACATTTTCATGGAGACATTTTAAAATCCGAAGAGTTTTTTTAAAGATAAAAGTAGTGTATCATAAAGCCTTTTTTGTCACGAGTAAAAGTCGTTTTTGTCACGATAAAAGAAACCTACGGGAGCTAAGGAAGCTCGCGACGAATCGGACTAAGTGGAAAAGATTGTAAGAATACTGATTGCGGCTGCAGGATGTTTCAACTACTGCAGAAGCAGAAAACAGTGGACTACTAAAAGTCGTTTGCAGCCAAAATCTGAAATTTGGCTACCTTATTCTATAAACCCGTATTGTACATTGCCCTAGGGTTTTCTAAATTGAAAATAACTAAATTGACTGTTTCAAAATTTTATCCAGTTGCTTTTAAACTATTTTTGGCGTGAAAATAACTATATTGGGTACTTAATGTCAAGATTCAAGAATGAGTTCAGCGTATTGCAAACTATACCAGTACATCGATCGTATTCTTTATCAGATTGGTGCATAAGAAGCTAGTAGTGCGAACATTTAAAGTGAAGAGATGAGAGCTGGTGATATATGCTCATGATCTCCGTGGGAAACAACCGTTCAAGATAAATCTTCTTGGAGACATTTTGAAATCCAAACGGCCGTTCAAAGATATATATGTAAGACACAAATGAAGATTCTAAAGCCTTCTTTGTCCTTTGCAGCCAAAAGTTGGATTTTAGCGTATCACATTTTAATGACAGATAGATTTATTAGGACTTCATTCATATAATCTATATCTTTGTTACATGTTGTCTGACCCTTACCTCTTCCCTCGTGACCTCAGTGAAAAGCGACCTGCAGGCCGATTTGAGTTTTTTTCATGGATAAACAACGATCCACACAAAGATACATAATTCTTAGGTTTTCTATATCAAAACGTTTTAAAGACATAATTAGTATATTGGGTACGTACTTATAGCCAAGATTCATGAATATGCTAAACGTATACGCACCAATCTGATAAAGAATACCATCGATACACCAGTGTAATTGCTAGTACGTACTTCAAATTACACCGGTGCATCGATGGTATTCTTTATCAAATTAATTGGTGCGTAAGAAGCTAGTAGTGCGCACACTTAAACTGAAGATATATTGACGGGCAGTTTATCCACATGCGTTCCACGTCTAGCTGTAAACGTTGTCAGCGGCCAAGTTCAAGTTACCGCAGTCGTTTGACCTTAGCGTTGTTTACCACAACGGCTGCTTTTGAACTTGGAGTTGTTACGACGCATTTAAACGCAACTTGAACTGTGTACGTCATCAGGAAAGATTGCGACCTGCCGATACCACCGACAACACGATGAGTCACCGCTGACGTAGTGGCGAACTAATGTTGGGGAAATGTTTACCCTTTCTGTCGTTTTATTTTCGTTTGTAGGAAATTCATGATAACAACACCAGCCCTTAACATTGTTTCTTATCGACAATTAATGCCCTGTAGGTCACAACGTCGTCTGATTTCTAGTCCCATGATCACTTGCGTCAGACCTTCTCTATCGTCCGTCGCAAATGTCAGTCAAGAAAACTATGTAAGGGGGGGGGGTGCATCCTAACCATCAAACTTTACCACTGTTTTAATAGCGACGGTTGTCCTGTAGGTCAGATTATCGTCTAATTTCTAGTCCCATGATCACTTGCGCGTCAGACCCTCCCTATCGTCTGTCTCAAATGTCAGTAGAAACTCTGTGTGGTCAGAAAGGCGCACATTCTTTAATAGCATCAATTTAAATTTTACGAACGTTTAATGACGATGACATATGTAGACGGCATTGTCGTTTGATATTTAGTCCCGTGACAACTTGCGTCAGACTCTCTATCGTCCGTCTCAAATGTCAGTCAAGAAAATTGTGTGATGGGGGGAGGGGTAATCTTAGAATCAATTCAAATTTTACGAACGTTTAGTGACTATTATATGTGTAGACGACATTGTCGTCTGATTTCTAGTCCCGTGACCACTTGCGTCAGACCCTCTCTATCGTCCGTCTCGGGTGTCAGTCAAAACTGTGTGGTCAGGAGGTGCACATTCCCGCCGAGCCGCTCGTTCCCAGAACATTCCTGGCGCGCTGCTCGTTCCCAGCGTGCCTGCGCGTCCCTTCCACGTGCCGCAATGCAGCCCAAACGCTATGTAGGGGGTGAGATGGCATAAGGAGCACGCCAAGCTTTTCGTACTGCAAAAAGAAGATATCAGTTAAGGGACAGACATGACGGACATTTTCGTGATTCATTCATGCGACTTGTTATTCGGACGGACCTTGAATAGCCTGGGTACCATCCTCCTCAGTTTCAGCATGCTCTCCCTTTTCGTTTCGCTTTCCCTGGTAGAGCCTGATGGAGGCTAGTGCTCAGGAGCGTACCTCCCGTGCGCTAGTCAGGATGTCGGATCCAAGAACCGGGGGGGGGGGTGCTTGGCTCACAGTGTGGGGGCCTGTTAAATTTCCCTGGGGGCGTGTCGGCCTTATCCTCGGCCTGTGTAGGCCCTGGAAACAGTCTGAGACCCAGGCTACCCGTTCGCCCTGGGAACTGTCTGGCACCCAGGCTACCCGAGCGCTCTGGAAACAGTCTGAGACCCAGGCTACCCGTTCGCCCAGGGAACAGTCTGAGACCCAGGCTACCCGTTCGCCCAGGGAACAGTCTGAGACCCAGGCTACCCGTTCGCCCAGGGAACAGTCTGAGACCCAGGCTACCCGTTCGCCCAGGGAACAGTCTGAGACCCAGGCTGCCCGTGCTCCCGTTATCCTCAGAATGTTGATCAGCTTCCCATAATGGCCCTCTCGCGTTAGGGGTGACGTGGGGGTCAGAGGTCAGCATTCTACGAAATCTTGTCATGCTTATGACTCAGGAAAGTGTTTAAATTCGGTATGTAGCCAACAATGTTTCCGACATGGAAGGAATTTGGACAGACTGACACCCTAGCTCTAGAAAAGGTTTCCCTGGTATGGTAGAGGTACATACCCTGGATTTGAACTTCAAGTAGTGCCATGACACATGCTATGCAAGTAATGCTATAACACATCACCGAAGTGTTTAAACTTCGGTATGTAACCATCTATCAACGGCTTCGGAGATGGAAGGAATTCTGACATACTGCCATTCTAGTAAGGCAATGGTATGGTAAAAGTAGGAGCCATATATTGGATTTGAACTTCTAATGCTATAACAGCTAATACTAAAACACGCTACCGACGTGTGCAAGTTATGCCATAACACATTACCAAAGTGTTCATATCCTGGATTTGAAATCCTTGTACTATCTGATGCTATCACGTTGCATAAGTGTTTAGGTTTGGTATGTGACCGACAATGTTTTAGACATTGAAAGAATTCGGACAGGATGCCGCTAGTTTTACTCTAGCAGCGATTCCGCAAGGTCCCCGGTATGGTTGAAGAGAAGTTCACACGTCGTATTTAAATTTCTGGCGCTGTAACAAAGTGGGTATTCCATATCAAATCAAGGGATGTGTCACGCATATTTTCATTAAAAATGTTGACTTTATCTTTAGTTCATGAAGGTTGAAATATTAGGAAATTGAAAAGGAAACGTGGAGGAAGCATCTATAGGATACCGCTTTACATGCTTTTGCGGATACGGCTCTATGTCTATAGATTTCGTAGAACTTAAATGATGTAATCTGTATCTTTGTTATATTTTGTCTGACTTCAATGAAAAGTGGCCGATCTTAGCTTTCTTTGTTTCTTTATTAGACTTCTCCCTTCACAAAATGGAGGGGAGGGGGCAATACATGTGATTACTAACCTCTACTAGTTGTCTCCCCCCAACATACAAAATACATAAGTAAATAATAATAAGAAAAAACATGCAATTAGTTACTATTCAGAAGCAGAAATATACTATAAATATAACATATTCGAGTACAAAACAAAGACAGAAATATTCTCATTAAACAAGGGTTCAAACATGACAACATCTTAAAACATTAATATTCTCTACATCTTTTTAAAACTTTCTGCACAGCATCACCGCCGTTTATCTCCAAACAGAAGTTGATGCCGTCTTTGACACAGATAAAAGTAGATCAAATCTCTGTACGGAAGCAAACACGGCCCGCCGATAAGGTGCTACAAACGCCCAGACTGTGATATAAACATTTTCTAAAATTTTCCAAAAACTTTCTGGACAGTACTACTAGTATCAAAGCCATTTTATCTCCAGATTGAAGCTGAAAGCATCTTTGACATCTTTGACACAGATAAAAGTAGATCAAATCTCTGAACCGAGGCAAACACGACCTTCCGATATGGTACTACTAACGCTCAGGCTGTGATATAACATCATACTGACACAATTCTTGGACGTGTTGTCACTCTCATAACTCTTACAGAGATAGTGTTTAACACGCAATGTGCAGCCAAGGATATTTTAGACATACAAGGCACCGCCGGGGTAGAGCTACTGGCAAAAGTGT